>NC_050456.1:2229964-2239964 GCF_903995425.1 Onychomys torridus
TTGTAAGTTACCCCACAAAATAAACCTCCCTTTTAACTATGTGGAGTGGCCTTAATAATTTCACCAACAGGCTGTAGGACAGACAGCCTTGCTGCCATGGCTCAGATCCCCACTGCTTCATACTGTGGTCTAGCTGTTAGCTGGAACAGAGTTGCTTTGGAGGGGTCACTGTAGAATGTGTTCCATCATGAGCGAACTGGATTCCTTCTACAGTGTGTGGCCTATGAGGAGATTCTGGGCCTCCTCGCTGTGAGGTGATGCCCAGATTGGTGAAGTTGCCACCTGATTTTATTTATGTATGTATGTATGTATGTATTATTTATTATGTATTTATTTATTTATTTAAGATGTATTTATTTATTATGTAAACAGTGTTTTCTCTGCAAGTTTGCCGTATGCCAGAAGAGGGCATCGGATCTCATTACAGATGGTTGTGAGCCACCATGTGGTTGCTGGGAATTGAACTCAGGACCTCTGGAAGAACAGACCTCTGAGCCATCTCTCCAGCCCTGGTTAGTTTTTTGGTTGCTGTTTGTGGTAGCTTTTTTCTTTTCTTTCCTTTTTCTTTCTTTTCTTTTTCTTTCTCTCTTTCTTTCTTCTTTCCTTTCATTTTCCTTTCTTTTCTTTCTTCTTTTCTTTTCTCCTTTTCTTTTCTATGTTTTGAGACAGTCTCTCTCTCTAGCCTGAAGCTCACTAAGTGGGCTTTTCTTGTATGGGCTCTGGAGGTTGAATTCAGGTCCTCATGCAAACAGTTTACAGACTGCAACCCAAGGAGACATTACTTAGAGGCTGATTCAGAGAAGGAACATTGTATGATTATTTCAATATCATATTGTAATAACATAGCTTTATCACTAGCTCTTGAATTGGCTTAATCATCTGCATGTGGCATGCATTTATATACCTGTATGTTCATGTGTGCACATTCACGTGCACACACACACACACACACACACAGACACACACACACACACACACACACACACACACACACACACACACACAAGAGTTTTCTAGAAGATTCTGTACTGTCAGTGAATAGACCAGGGTATGATGTCAGAGCTTCCCCATCGGCATGCCTCAGTTACAGCCTCATTTACCTTCCACATGCTACACACACCCCAACCGCCCCCCGCCCCCAGCCACAGATCCTTTGTGATCTCCCAAGCCAATGGACCCCAGGCAAAGGCAGGGCTTCACTCATTGTATTTTCTGCAGGAAACCACTTGCCTGTTGCCTTTATCAAGTGAGCCAGGTGAAGGATAAAGAGCCACCCATAGGTACCCTGTGCAAAACAACCAAACGGCAAAGTTCACTCAGCATTGCCTCAATCACTGAGACTTTGGTCAGCTTTGTGGTACCATTCACTTTCCTCAGCCCAGTGTTGATACTTCCCTTTCTCTTAAGTTTGACTTAAATTTCATTGAACTTAAGTTATTCTAGCAAGAGCAGATAAAAATTTTGTGTTAATTACCATTAATAATAACCTTCAATTTATAGATTTTAAAGCTCTGTCAATAAGAAAATAAATTGCTAGCCACATAGCGCTTGGTTACACTAGCAAGAGAAAACACATATAGTGAGCATAAGAGAAGTCTGCAGATCATCTCTATGGGGCTATGGGGTAGCAATTATTTTAGCTAGTTTTTAGCAGAACCAGCTGGCTATGCATATTAACTGCATTTATGCCGTTTGCATTTGTTTCTGATAATGTTTCTTTCCCTTTCCGATCACAGGGTTTGATAAACTTTTTTTTTAACTGGAAATTCTGTCTCAGCACTTGCTGAGAACTTAACTGTCTGGGCACCCTAAGATCCAGGCCATGGCAGATCCAGTGTCTAGTGAGGGTCACTCTACTTTTGAGAGTGTGGCCTTTCTCTCTGATTCAGCACGGCAGAGGGATGGAAGGCACAGCAGCTCTCCAAAGCCTCCTTTGTCAGTGCTAACTCTAGTTACGCAGGTATAGCCCCTTTAACTTAAACACCTCCACAAAGATCCCGCGTCTGAATGCCACCTTGAGGTTCAAATGAATCTTGGAAAGGCACATCTGTTCAAACCATAGCACTTTGTTCTTTCCATCCTCTTGGTGTAACTATGGTCACCTAGAAAGAAACCAAGTAGAAGGAACATGTAGCTCAGTGGGACAGTGGGTGCTCGGCTACACGAAGTCTGGGTTCCGATCATCAGGTTGGACAATCCACAGTCATGGTGATATGTGCTTTACTCTTAGCTCAGGGACACTTACATGATTCACTGCCTCTTTTTAGTTAGCTCTCTGTGTTCAAATCTCTTCCAAGTAGCCTCTGTTGGTGAATTTGAATAAGCCAGTGAGAGGAAACACACACACACACACACACACACACACACACACACACACACACACACACACGTACACACACACACGTACACATGCATGCACACAAATACATACACACCAAATTCACACTCAGCATTACCTCTCACTGTGTCTGAATCCTGCTCACTTTTGGCCCTTGTCAAACCTGAATTGTATTTAACTAGACCTTTTCCACTTTTCTTCTTCACCAGTGTGTAAGCATCATTAGGAAGATGTCTTATTTACTGTTGTATCCCTGGAGGCTGAAGCTATGCTGAGAAATGTTATGATGAGACACATGACCAAAGCAAGTTAAGGAAGAAAGGGTTTATTTGGCTTACACTTCGTCACAGGGGTATCAGACCACCTGTAGCTCCCTCATATGGATGCTGGGAATTGAACTTGGGTCTTCCACAAGAACAGTGTGTATTCTTAACCACTGAGCCATCTTCCCAGGCCCTCCATTTTAAGTATATAAAACAAAATAAAACAAAACTAAACAACCAAAATCCAATAGAGCATGAGAGACTGAGCATCAGTAATGGTAATGATGATGGTCATGGTGGTGGGTATGTGGCAGTGTTAGTAGTAATGGTAATGATGATGGTCATGGTGGTGGGTATGTGGCAGTGTTAGTAGTAATGGTAATGATGATGGCCATGGTGGTGGGTATGTGGCAGTGTTAGCAGTAATGGTAATGATGATGGTCATGGTGGTGGGTATGTGGCAGTGTTAGTAGTAATGGTAATGATGATGGTCATGGTGGTGGGTATGTGGCAGTGTTAGTAGTAATGGTAATGATGATGGTCATGGTGGTGGCTATGTGGCAGTGTTAGTAGTAATGGTAATGATGATGGTCATGGTGGTGGCTATGTGGCAGTGTTAGTAGTAATGGTAATGATGATGGTCATGGTGGTGGGTATGTGGCAGTGTTAGTAGTGGTGGTGATAACAGTCATGATGGGGGGCCTGTGATAGCAGTAATAATAGATAGTGATAGTAGTTCTGCTAATGGTGCTGATTGCAATAGCAGTAGGTGGTGGAAATAATAATGGTGGTGGTGGTGATGGTGGTGGTGGTGATGGGTTTGGCCATGGTAGTAATGTAGTAGTAGTGATGGTGGTAGTAATAATGGTGATCACGGCAATAGTGGTGATAATAATAGTAGTGATGTTGGTAGTAGTGATGGTATTGATAATGATGGTGTTAGTGTAATGATGGTGGTGTGATAGTGTTAATGACTGACAATTAACAAGACTCCACTGATGAGCTACATTAGGCTCTGCTTTCTGTCAGCTCTGGCTCCAGTCTTCCCTCCTTGACACTGGGTGTCACATTGTGTATATGCTGGGACTTGCAGCTCTGTGGGGCTGACCTGCCCACCAGGCCTGGCCTCTGCTGTGTTTAGATTTAGGGAAATGTTGCCATCTAGTGCCCCACAAGAGTCTTAACTCCTTTAATAGATAGGACAGCCTCCCTCTCTCCAAGGTACACCCTGGGCCAATATCACTTCCACAATTGCAACCATGGAAACATCTTTGTGAGGTTTCGTTTTCATTCATTTTTTTCATCACAAAATGAATGGAGAGAGAAAGATTCAGTAGTCACAGGATGATTGTTTAGCCATGAGTTAATGTTTACTGTGAATAGCATGTTCCTCTGGGTGAGACAGGGAAAAGGAATTAAAAGGAACTGAATATGTGGAAGTGACGTGAGTGGAGAGAGTCAGTGGCCTGGCCTTCACTTGCCCTTCTGGGTGTTCCTGGCAACACTCCTCAGCCCATCAAGCTGTATACCTCCCCACATTTATGTATAGTTAATAGAGTCCTCTAGCCATCCTCTGCCTTCTGAGGACACAGCTAGATAAACTCATCAGCTAACTGGTGCTCTAGGGTTCTGACCTCCTTTCAGGTAAATAGGTATTTTAAGGGAGGCCTCCAATGACTTAGCTCCTTAGCGGGACACCGGAGTAGCCAGGCTGGAGGGGAGAAGTTCTGGGCCAGAAACCACTGCAGTAACTCCAACTCCGTCTGGCCAACCTTCAGCCTGATCCTGCCTTTAGTGGTATTTGTGTCATGATTTGGGTTTACATATCCATGCCTTTCATGCCGATCTTTCCTACTGTATGTGGGCAAGGGCTAAATAGGAGCTGAGCAGAGGGCCAGGCACTAGGCACCCTCTGGTGACTGCTGGAGAAAAACTGGTGCACAGCTTTGGGGAAACTGGTTTAGTGAGTGAGCAGGAAGACAGAAGGTCAGCAGACAGCTCAGGTGCCATGGAGTTGAAGGAATTTGAGATTTCATCCTGACTTGAGGTTTTGAAACTGCTCAATCCTACAGCCCTGGATTCTTGAAATCTTGTGCTGGCACCTCCAACACTTTAAAATGCTCCTCTCTTGCTGTATTCTCACACATACGCTCTTCCACTGGGATGATTTTAACAAAGCAGCTCATAGAAGGCAGACTGTTGTGGAAGATGACACAGCTAACTGGAGAGGAAGTTTACATAGCCGGAAACCACTGTATCACACAGCTCTCCACTGTAATTCAAGAACACCCATCGAGGTTTGTTCTCCTCATCCGGGAATTCAGAGGCCCCAGAGGCACTTGGTATAGATGAGCAATGCTGTTGCTTTCAGGATACTGACATCTGAGAGACTATAATATCCATCTGGAGACCAGCAAGCTCACTGAAATGTTGAGAACAAAGGCTTTTTTTGTCCTCGGCCACTTGTGAGGCCATGCTTCTTGGAGAAACTCTAATTATAAATACCCGTATTGCAAAGATGGATAAACTTGGCACCACTGGAGATCTGCCTTGTGTCCTAACTATTTCTCAGTTGGCTTCGGACTGGCAAAACCCCAAATGCATTTTGCCAAGCACTCTTTTCCTGACTCCTAATCCCTGGAGTGGCTTCAGGGAAATTTTAACCATATGTTTCCGAGTCATTTACAGTGAACTCATCTTCTGCTAGAAGAAATGCAAGTCAGCAGAGTCCAGAGCTTAGCATGTTTCTGGGCAGAAACAGGTCATACTAGCTTTGAGAAGAATTTTTTGAACTTCTAATTAAAAGGTGGGAAAGAGCATGGTATTTCCTGCTCCCTCATAACTTCCCCTTTCTCAGTGTGCTTTCTTGAGCATGTTTGAAAACCTTCGCCATTGTTTATGAAACCAGTAAATGTCATGTTTGTGTTTGGATTTAAACAAGCTGTGGATTTGAGAGGGTTTTGTTGTTGTTGTTGTTGTTTATAAATGTCATTTTTAACAGAAGCAGGAAAAGAAAGGAACAATTGTTGAACTCACACTGCATGACAGGTGCATTTCAGCAGCCTGGTGAGAGAGATGTGGTCCTCCTCTGTAGGGAGTCAGATACGGACTTGGAGAAAAGGTGTGTATTTAGCAGAATTAAGGTTGGAATTCAAATCAGAAGCCAGCTGGTTCCTAGGTTCATGTTCTTTCCACTAGCTCCACTTGTCCACAGACACAAAGGGGGCTAATAGTTTATGGTCACTGAAACTAGGGTGGCAGGCAGTGTCCTGTTGGGTTTGTTTTAAGTGAACAGACTGGACTAGACTAGACCACAAGAGGGCCGATCTCTCCTTGTTACTGTTGCCTCAGAACAGTTAGGGGCCCGGTCTTCCTTGGTGTGATCAGACGTCAGACATGGATGCTGTCAGGCTGGGGAGAGAAGTGTTCATGATGATAAACCTACACATGAGCTATCATCCGAGCAGAACGACAGACAAGAAAGGGGCACAGCCAGTGTTCACAGTTATGTGACACAAAGAGCCCACTTTCTTCAGTAAATAAATGTCAAGGAAAATAAAAGCAACAAGGCCCAGAGATGACTAAGCACAGTGAGGAGCCGTCTCCCACATCAGAAGTGCCAGTGTTACTAGGGTCTTGGTCTGCAGAAACAAACACCACAAAGGACTATGAGATGAATGGGAGATCTGAGCACAGACTGGATGTTACACATTGTAACAAATCATTGTGTGTTATCCATGATGATCTAATGATCATGTCTAAAAAGAAAAGACAGACCTTGATCTGCTGCTGCTGCTGCAGCTCCATGCTAGAGGCGAATACACGGGTCAGCATTCCATCTGTCACCTAGCTGCAAAAGACGGACTAGAGAAAGAAGGAAGAGAAGAAAGAGAGGGGGGCAGGGAGCAGATGTGCTGATTCTTCCTCCCTCCCTCCCTCCCTCCTTCCCTCCCTCTTTCCGTCTCTCTCTCTCTCTCTCTCTCTCTCTCTCTCTCTCTCTCTCTCTCTCCTTTCTGTTGTTTGTTTTGTTTCTTGAGATAGGGTCTTAGACAGCTCAGGCAATCCTTGAACATGCTATGTAGCTAAGTTTAGCCTTGAATTCATGATCCTCCTGCTTCAGCCTCTCAAATGCTGAGATTACAAGTGTCTGCCACCACAACTGGTTAGGAGTTATCTTAAAAGAAAGAAGGGAGGGAGGGAGGGTGGGAGAAAGGAAGGAAGGAAGGAAGGAAAGAAGGAAGGAAGGAAGGAAAGAAGGAAGGAAGGAAGGAAGGAAGGAAGAAGGAAAGGAGGGAGAAGGGAGGGAGGAAGGAAGGAAAGAAGGAAAGAGGGGGGAAGGCAGGGAGGGAGGAAGACCAATACCCTCTCCTAAAAGTACTTAAAAATTGGGCTAGGAGAATATCAGTGGAGGAGAGATTGTAAGACAAATTGCTAAACGGTCTTATTAATAATAATAATAAAAAAAAAACCCAGAGCTAGGTATTAGGGTGAAAACTGAGAGATCAGAGGAATATAACAAGTCACAACTAACCTCACCTTACCAACTCCTCAACCTCCAGAGAGAGCTACTTTCTGTATACTCATTATACTCATACCTATATACTTTTCTGTGCCCTGTCATCTCACTTCCTCTCTCTGCCCAGCTCTGTCACTTCCTGTCTGCCTGTACAGACCTCCAGACTTCTATGGCTAACTAGTGCTGGGATTAAAGGCATGTGCCACTATGCCTGACTCTGTTCCCAGTGTGGCCTTGAACTCACAGAAATCTGGATAAAATCTCTGCCTCCCGAATGCTAGGATTAAAAGCATGTGCCACCACTGCCTGACCTCTATGCTTAATATAGTGTCTGGCTTTTCCTCTGATCCCCAGATGAGCTTTATTGGGGTGCACAAATAAAATATCACAAATGATGGCTCAGTCTTCACAAGTCCATAGTTGGAGGTCTAGCATAATTTTAAGGAGCAATAAAGAGGGGGGTGTTATTGCTACTGGGTGGTTTATAAAGGAAGGAATCTGACTGTTGGTCTCGTTTTACAGTGGAAATGGGAGAGAGCAGAGAGAAGCCACCTGTGAATGTCTGCTCAAGTGTAGGATGAGGGTCTTTCCACTAGTCAGAAGCACAGGATGAAGGATGTTTACACTAGTCAGATGCACAGGATGGGGATCTATACACTAGTCAGATGCACAGGTCGAGGATGTTTATACTAGTCAGATACATAGGATGAGAATCTTTACACTAGTCAGATTTATCTGAAATTGTCCATAATCAAATTTGGTCTGAATTATGATGAAACTTATTCTAATTAACATGTATTTTACTACTACCTTTGTATCTTTTTTTTTAATAGTGAAAAACTGAAAAATGGAGATTTATTCAAAGTGGTCACAATGGAAAGAGGAACAAAGAGATATAATACCCACCACCTCCAAGTCCAATTTCAGGGTCCAGACATGAGGGTATATAAAAAACAAGAGATAGATATAACTAAACAGTCCAGCCAAAGTGTCCCACTGCCCATTACTGCCTCTGCTTCAAGTCTCTACAAAGTCGTCTAAGAACTTGCTGGATCTTAACTTTGCAATTCTCTGTGGTTCTCATCTTTGCTTATTACAGGCTTTTTATAGTATAATAGTGGAGGTTTAAAGAAGAAAGGAAGACCAATGGGGATTGAAAGCCCAATATGACCAGCTTTGGCAAGCATTAACATAAGCGTAGGAACTGCAGCCATGCGGTTGGATTCTCCAGAAGGTAATGTATGGTAACTGCTTTTTCAAGTATGTTTGAGAACGTGTCACCCAGACACCTTGGAGATTAAGGATAACACTGAAGATCACTGACCTCCATTTATTAACAGTAGCATGCCAGCTAAGCATTTTCATTCTCACAACCCTATTCATGCTGGAGCAGTACCTACTTCTCAGGAGTGGCTCTGTGCAGCATCTTTTTGGCCTCCTGAAATTCATTTAGCCCCCTTTGAAAATACCTTAAATTTTGTGAGTCTGAATGTAGCCATTATGAGACTATTAGTTTTGCTCCTGTGAGCTGCCTGTTTTTCCTTTATGGTTCTTAGTTGTTCTTTTGCAGAGCTGCCAGCTTAAGTCGTGCTAGGATCAAGAATAATGGGCCTCGGCAGTTCGTGTTCCTGGTTTGGTTCCATGCCAATGGATACCCACACATTCCAGAAGAGAATTTCACATTGCTGCTGCCGTTGTTGCTGTTATAACAGTGACGACCACCACTACTACTGTTTCTGGGATTGCCATTTCATAATTGTTTACTACAGCTAGCACAGTGGAGACCCTGGCAGCAAAAGTAGCTACCACAGTTAACTAATTTTTCATTCTATTGGGCATGACAAATTTAGGTCAATAGTTATTTATATTTAGATTGGCTTTGAAAGTTATAAATTTACAAACTCAAGTTCCATTTGCTCTTGGGATACCATCTTACAAGGACTCCAATTTGCAGTAAAGCTAGTTAAGGAAGGGAATGGCTCAGTTGCCTTTAGCCTACCAGCTATGGGTGGGTTAAGACTTCTGTTGGTCTTTTCTGTGTTGAACACACAGATTGCAAGCCCAGCGCCACTTAGAGATCTTTGGCAACAGTTAACTCTGCAGCTCTCACATGATTGAGCCTGTATGATAATGAGTATTCAGGGATGGGTAATTCCTGGGGGGTGCTCACCAACCTAAGACAGAATGCCTGTGTGGCCTGGACAGGTGTCTCCATGACGGGTAAGGTGACCTGCTGACGTCTCACACAACCTAAGTCAGAAGCTCATTTTTTAGTAAAAGGGGGGGGGGCCTGTAGGTCCTTGGCCCCTGTTTTGGGTAACTGTTACATTGCTTGCAGACCTTGACCTTGATATCCTCCCTATGCTAATTCCCTTCGAGATTCCACCCTCCTGAATGCATAAGGGAAGCTCCTTGCCTGTGTATCCAACATATTGGACATTAACAACTTAGATGCAAGATTGTAAAACATCAGAAGCGGGGGTTGGGGATTTAGTTCAGTGGTAGAGTACTGGCCTAGCAAG
The DNA here is from genome assembly GCF_903995425.1 of Onychomys torridus. Lineage (NCBI taxonomy): Eukaryota > Metazoa > Chordata > Mammalia > Rodentia > Cricetidae > Onychomys > Onychomys torridus. The sequence continues at coordinate 2,239,604 of NC_050456.1, forward strand.
TGCAAGGCTTGGGGTTCGATACTCAGCTCAAAAAAAAAAAAATCAGAAGCAAACTTCTGCCCTCCAGGGTTCTCCCATTGTGCTGTAAGCCTGCATTTAAGACCTCCTCCCTACTTCAATAAATGACATTCCACATTCAAGAAGAAGGAGGAGGAGGAGGAGGAGGAGGAGGAGGAGGAGGAGAAGAAGAAGAAGAAGAAGAAGAAGAAGAAGAAGAAGAAGAAGAAGAAGAAGAAGAAGAAGAAGAAGAAGGGGTCAAGACCATGATGGGGAAACCCACAGAGACAGCTGACCGGTACTAGTTGGAGCTCACTGACTCTGGACTGACAGCTCGGGAACCTGCATGGGACCGAACTAGGCC
>NC_050456.1:2242464-2247464 GCF_903995425.1 Onychomys torridus
ATGGAAGGGCAAGAGGGCAGCTACAGAGTAAAGCAGAGGACATTCGCTTCTGTTCTCATGGTTGTTACCTCAAGGACACCAGAGTCAGGCTTTGAGTCCTGCAGCTCACTTACCCGAACTGTCAAACTTTCACCTCTGTCACTTGATAGTAGCCCATCTAAGCCCATTACACATTTCCTGCACTTTCATGGGGACAGCGACACACAGTTTAAAGGCATTGCCAGCAATCACAGTTTTACATTGGCCTCCAAAGTGAACAGCCCTCTGAGAAACAAACTGATTGACATGTAAGCTAGGAGTGCTTTGCGGCCAGCCACTGGCCTATTCTGTCCTTGTCGGTTTAACAGATAACGTGCAGGCGGAAGGAAATCTCTTTCTCCCTGTATGCTCACCTTCTTACAGCTCTCAACATATCTTCTGATTGTAAGGCCCCCTGTGTTCTGTATTCTGTCTTGGTGCCTCCAACCAGGCTGTGAAGGCATTACACCTGTGCCCCAGGTAAGGGCATATTGGCTATGAGTCTTGAGGGGCTTGCCTCTCAGGGGTAGGTATTATATCTTATTTTGTGTTTTCTGAGTGCCATTTTGTCTTACTCTCAACCACAAGCTGAATCTAGACAGCTAAGGCTTCAGACTAAGAAATGGATTACTTCTATGTTGCCCATGAATGTCTGACTTGTGCTCCAGAATCCAAGCAAAATCAGATCTTAGCATCTCCTATAGACTATAAAAATGAAGTAAAGCATCGGAGATGGGCAATAAGCAGCCTGAAAATTCAGACACTTCATGGCTAAACATTCTGCTAGATATCTCTGAGTATTAGCAAGAGATGATTTAAATGGAAATAATAGTATTTATTTATTAATTGATTTGCTTATTTAGTCTCTTAATTATCCATTTGTTTCTTTGGGATTTTGTTTTGTTTTTGTCTTAGTTGCCCAGACTATGCTGGAACTCAGGATGTAGCCCAGATTCACCTGATCCTCCTGCCTCAGACTGCCAAAGGCTGGGATCACGGGTGTGAGTAACCATGCCCACTTACATAGTAACTTTTTAAAGTCAGGTCTTATTTTTAAACAGTGTGTCTAATGAAAAGAAACACAGAACTTCATTTTTAAAAAGAATGTACTTGACTACATTAACACCATGAGGTGACAGGCAAATGATGAAGTGGATGGAAGATGTTTCCCAGAGAAACAAAGGTGGGCCGGCCCTCCTCACGATGCTGCAGGCCTCACCTTCCCACCCAAGAGCAAACACCTTTGCTTGCTGTGCAGCACAGAGGTTTGGTAGCTGAGCTGGAAGTACCAGGCGTTCCATCACAAGCCATCAGATTGCAGAATGTGACAGACAGGGCCTGCATGGTGATGGGGCTTAGCATGGGGCTGTTTCAAACTGCAGGGTAAAGGTGACCCATCCTGTTCAGCAACATCAGCCACAGAACTTTTTCAAATTCATTCTTCCTTATTGCTTTATAATTGATATAAGTTGAGCCAGGCATGGTAGTCCACGCCTTTAATGTCAACACTTGGAAGGCAGAGGCAGGAGGATCTCTGTGAGTTTAAGGCCAACTTGGTCCACAAAGTGAGTTCCAGGACAGCCAGGGCTGTTACATAGAGAAACCCTATCTTGAAAAAAAAAAAAAAAAACAAACAATGTATATAAGCTGGATGCATTGAGCTTAAATGTGTGGTTCTTCACTGTTCTACTTTAAAAATTGGCTTTAATGTGCACATATGCTTTATAATACACACCACAATCAAGACATAGGACAGACCCAGTGCTTCTAGAAAGATCTCTCCTCAGCCTTCGAACCTTAGATTTTCAAGGGTTATTCATGTTTTCATATGATATAGTTCATTGTTTTTCTATTATGAAATAGTGTTTATTGTCTGGCTATAACATGATCTGTGTATCCATTTGATGTACTTATCTAAATTATTCTATTACTAATAAAAAAAACTCAGGAGTCAGATATTGGGATAAAAACCTGATAAATCCAAAGATCGGTGGAGAAACAATCAACTGATCAACTGACTATTCTGTAAGTTTCCCAGATCAAAAACGCCCAAGCATCTCTAAATCCCTCCCTACTACTTCCTGTGCACCTCTCTACCCAGCTCCCTGGGTCCTCCAACACTTCTATGGCTAATTCTGGTCAGCTGAATGTTGACTCATCTCTCTGATTCAAGGTCTTGGCAGCCTTGGAGTGTCAGTGCAGACAAATTTCACACATCAATCGTCTAACTGAGGGACATTTGGATTGCTTCTACTTTGGGCTATTATTAAGGTTGATAAGTCTCCTAGCAGGTGTCTGTTTTAATTTCTCTTTAGTAAAAACCTAGAACTGGGGACTGGAGAGATGGCTCAGTGGTTAAAAGCACTGGCTGCCTTTCTAGAGGTCCCGAGTTCTATTCCCAGCAACCATGTGGTAGCTCACAGCCCTCTGATGCCCTCTTCTGACATAAAGTTGTACATGCAGATAGAGCACTCATATACATAAAATAAATAAATAAAACTTACAAATACAAAAACAAAACAAAACATCCGAGACTAATATTTTGGTCATTGGTAGATGTGTGTTTCATCTCATGAAATCTCTCAGGCCCATTTCTGAAGTAAGTATTTAGTACCTGCTTCTGTCAGAAGGAGCCAAGTCCCAGCTGATCTGCATCCTCGCCACTGCCAATGCTGTCCATCTTGAACTTCAACTACTTTAGCGGGGACCTTATTTCTGGTTTTAATTTTAGTTTCCTTCTTGAGTATTATTATTAAAACCTTTTTCATATATTTTTGGCTATTATTTTTCCCTTTTGTAGTGCTTAGCCATGTTTTGTGGCCAATTTTTTAATTAGGCTAATTGTCATGACTGTATTGTATGAATTGCAAAGATACACTGGTTGGGAGTCCTCCATCAGACACAGATGTAGCAAATTCCTCCAGTCTGTAAGCAGCTTTTCACTTAGCTGGAGGTGGCTCAACCCCAGAGCATAGACTTAAGTGTGCACAGGGCCTGGGTCTGATCCCCAGCATGAGAAGGAGGAGGACGGAGAGCAGAAGACTGTGCAAGGGTGTGTGTGTGTGTGTGTGTGTGTGTGTGTGTGTGCGCGCGCGCGCGCACGTGTGCGTGTGTATGTGTGTGCGTGCGTGCGTGTGCGTGTGCATGTGTTTGTGCACGTGTGTGCGTGCGTGTGTGTGTGTGTGTGTGTGTGTGTGCGCGCGCGTGTGTGCGCGCATGCGTCTGCATGTGTTTGCGTGTGTGTGTGCGTGTGCGTGTGCGTGTGCGTGTGTGTGTGTGTGTGTGTGACAGGAGGAGGGAGGAAGAATGGGGGGGGCGAATCTTAGGGTTTTATTGCTGTGAAGAGACACCATGACCACAGCAACTCTTATAAAGGAAAACATTTAATTGGGGCTGGCTGACAGTCTCAGAGGTTTAGCCCATTATTGTTATGGTGGGAAGCATGGTGGCATGCAGACAGACTTGGTGCTGGAGAAGGATGAGAGTTCTACATTTAGATCTGCGCAGCAGAAGGAAAAACTGACACACTGGGTGTAGTTTGAGCATATTAGACTTCAAAGCCCTCCTCCACAGTGACACACTTCCAACAAGGCCGCACCTCCTAACAGTACCACTCCCTATGGGCCAAGCATTCAAACACATGAGTCTATGAGTGTCGTTCCTGTTCAAGCCATCACAAAGAGCTTTTGGTTTGTATGATACCCATTTGTTATTTCTTTCTTTTACGGCTGTCTGTGAAACCCTTCTTATAGACTAGGCTACCTTAGTCATCCTAAAGTATAGCCTAGGTTGAAAGTACAAGGGTTTCAGGAGATCAGACTCCAAAAGTAGAGGACTCAAGAATTCGAATGGCTGAAAATACAGAAAGGCACAACCTCAATGAACATACAAATAAGTACTGAAAACCCACTTATGTCCACAGGGAACACTTTTACACTTTTACTCATAGGCAAAGCGAAGGGCGTGTGAGGACCAGCCTGAACAGAACTCATGCAATGCAACACAGACCTGGAAAGTCCTGCTCAGAACAAGAAGCAATGAATACATAATCTCGAGCCCACAGTTGGCAGTACAGCAGATGATGGTGCTACCCAACTGGGCTTTCACCCTGCCCTGGCTCTGGGAGTCAAGTCTCCAACAGTGACAATGCAGAACACAGATGCTGAAGGGACCTGAAGCTAAAGGCAGATGCTGCAGTACTTAGGGAGCCCCTGCACCTTGGATCTCCAGGCCCCATGAATTGCAGCCTAGGGAGGAAGAAGACTTCACGGAGGCAACTGGGGACCACATGAATCTCTGAAAACTACAGAGAGTAGTTACAGAAAGCCAAGATGACACAATGGTCCAAGTTCCAAAAACAGGACTGTCAGAGATTGTCATAACAACGGGCACCACCTGCACCAGAGGCACAGTCCATGCAGCTGCCTGGGAAGCATGCATCTGTCCTACAGGCCAAAGGCAGTCTGGCTGACAGACCCAGTTGACAAAATCATTGTCTTTGAGATAATCCAACGGGCACAGGCCTCAGCCCAGCCAACTTCACTTTCACTAGCATAATTCTGTCTCTAATTAACACATTTATTGAGCACCTACTATATGCTAGAATGTTTAATTCTAAAATTCCTTTAATTTAAACTCTGTGAATGTATGATGTGTGTGTGTGTGTGTGTGTGTGTGTGTGTGTGTGTGTGTGTGTGTTAAACAGGCTTTATCCCCAAAACCATCGCCCCAGCCAAAATTCTAAAACTCTTCAGCTCTCAGGAATTCCTGCTCAGCTCAAAGATCCAAACCCACAGTTGCAAAAGCACTGAAATGGTAAATGGGTGAATACATGTGATATACCCCAACAATGGAGTATTATTTAATGCTAAAAAGGAGTGAGCTGCCAGACCACAAAATGCATGGAGCAAGCTTGAGCACAAGAAAGTAGCCACATGCAAAGGCTTCAGACAGTGGGATTCCAAGCAGAAGACTTTCTGAAA
>NC_050456.1:2249964-2467464 GCF_903995425.1 Onychomys torridus
GGGCCTCTGGTAAGCAGGCAGGAGCTTGAAGCGTCTGTAAAGGCCAGGGCAGTGACAGCAACCCAGAGCCATGAGAGACAGCAGAACTGTAGCTGGAGAGCTTCTCTCCAGGTGCCACCAAGGCCCCGCGGTCCCATAACCCACGTATAAAATAATCATACAGACACTGTTATTATTTAAACTGCTTGGCCATTAGCTCAGGCCTACCATTGTCTAGCTCTTACTCTTATATTTAGCCTGTTTCTATTAATCTATACTTTGCCACGTGGCTCGTGGCTTACCAGTACCTTACATCTTCTCATGGCCGCAGCTGGCAGTCTATCCCCTCAGCCTTCCTGTTCCCAGCCTCCTCCTCTTCCTTGTCCCGCCTACCTTATCCTTCCTGCCTGGCTACTGGCCAATCAGTACTTTATTTATTTTAACCAATCAGAGCAACACATTTGACATACAGAACATTCCACAACACAGAACCATAGTGAATGGGAATCCCGTTCTGCTTCCAGAAGTGGATCGTGGGTCCGGGAAATCTGTGCGGCACACTCCTGCAAGGTCTTGCTCCAAGGAAGATTCAAGGCATTCTAGATCAAAGTCAAGGTCCAGATCTGAATCCAGGTCCAGACCCAGAAGAAGTTCTAGAAGGCATTATACAAGGTCACCTTCTCAATCTCGCTCCTGTAGATGATCCTGGAGCAGGTCTTACAGCAGAGATTATCACAGACGGCACAGCCACAGCCATTCTCCCATATCTACTCAAAAGCGTCATGTTGGGAACTGGGCAAATCCTGACCCCAGCTGTTGTCTTGGAGTGTTTGGATTGAGCTTGTTCACCACAGAAAGAGACCTAAGAGAAGTGTTCTCTACATATGGCCCCATTGCTGATGTGTCTATTGTGTATGAACAGCAGTCTAGACGTTCAAGAGGATTTGCCTTTGTATGTTTTGAAAAATGTAGATGATGCCAAGGAAGCTAAAGACTGTGCCAATGGAATGGAGCTTGATGGGCATTGAATTAGGGTCAATTTCTCTATAACAAAAAGGCCCCATACCCCAACACCAGGAATTTACATGGAGACCCACTTATGGCAGCTCGAGCCGCTGAGATTATTAGGACAGAGGATATGGACAGGGTTATGATGATCGGGACTATTACAGCAGATTGTACAGAGGAGGTGGTGGAGGAGGAGCTGGATGGAGAGCAGGGATCAGATTTACAGAAGGCGGTCACCTTCTCCTTATTACGGTTGTGGAGGATACAGATCTCAGTCCAGATCACGATCATACTCACCTCGTTGCTATTAAAGCATGAAGTTGAAGACTTTCTGAAAGCTGCCATAGAGCTGGGATATTGTTTGTGGACAATATTTTCTCTTGTCTCCTGTTAAAAAAATGAACAGTGCCTAGTGAAGTTAGGTGACTTTTACACCTTTCATGATGACTACTTTTGGTGGAGTTGACATGCTGTTTTCATTCTGCGTTTGTGTAGTTCGGTGCTTTGTTCAAAGTTAAGTGTTTTCAGAAAAGTGTATTTTGCATGTACTTTTTTACAGTCCAAATTTTGACTGCTGAGAAGTTTCTATTGTACAAAACTTCATTTAAAAGTTTTTTCTACTGAATCCATGGTATTCTCAAGATCGAAGCCTGTGTGTAAAATGCTACCAAATGGCAAAAAGCAACAATAAACAAGTCAGATTTATACTTTTCCTTCTAAATATCAATGCTTCACCAGAACCATTCTTAAGTTACCAGTAAAATATTTTAAAATAAAAATACTCAAATTTCTTCAGGAGTCCATGAAACTTGCCATATTCAATATACTTGCAATTAAGTGTTAAATACACTGTAACTCTGTGCTGCTAGTATTGGAAGATAAATTTTCCATACAGCAAATGCTTAATGCTTACATTAATGTGGATTTGTCAGCCTTTATGTAATCTGTATTATATATAGCAGGGAATAAGAGCTACAGATACATGTCTTTAAAAGGCTGTTTCTTAAGGCTGTTACAGAGAGATAATGGTATTTCAACTAGTTATCAACAAGTGACAAGACATCCCACCACAAATGTACTCTTGTTCTCCTAGCTTTTAGACTATATGAACATACTGGGTGCTTCAAGGTATGGAATGAGAGAAGCGTTCACCACAACTGTGTCATGGATGAACTGAAGACCACCTGTTCATTTTTTAAATATTATTTTCAGGTCTTTTGCTTACCAAAGGAGGTCCAATTCACTCAAATGTTTTGAGAACTGTTTAAATAAAAGCAAAGAAAAAACTTGCTAATTCAAATAAATAAATAAATATTAAAATAAATAAGTAGATAGATAGATAGATAGATAGATAGATAGATAGATAGATAGATAGATAGATAGATAGATAATCCTCCAAAAATTCTGCTGGAAGGCCAGCCTTGCAAGCCACTCCTGCAACCTCTCTCCTCCCATAGTTTAAGCACCTATGATCACATGCTAATTTGAGTTTAGAAAGCAAAGATGGGCCAGATGGTGGCACATACTTTTTATCCCAGCACTTGAGAGACAGAGGCAGGCAATCTCTGAGTCCAAGGCCAGCCTGGTCTATAGAGAAAATTCCAGGACAGCCAGGGCTACATAGATAAATCCTGTCTCAAAAACCAAAACAAGAACAAGACAAAACAAAACAGCAACAATGAGGTTATAGAACTAGAGTGATTTCGTGGAAAATAGGGATGTGGTAAGAGCATGTCTAAATGGGTGACCCCATCCTAGAACCTACGCATGACCAGGGCACAAGGACTGTGTAGAACCTGGGGATCCTGAAGAATGGATTCTTTGAGAATGTCAGTGTCTGCAGAGCACCAGCCTGGTTTCCTTGAAAGCTGAAGTCCGTAAAAGAAGCATCTGCCCTACTTCATTTCAGATAAGCTCGGTCTTAGGCAAAACTGGATGCAGAGGCAGATGTCAAGATGTTGCAGCCAGTGAAGGGGCAGGAGACGCACAGCTTTTGTTACTTCCTAATTGGAAGAAGATGTTACTTCAGGGAGTGAGACATTTAAGAAATGCCATTAGTTTTTGTTGCTGTCACGGATAGGAGGTGAACAGGCAGGAAGCCGGCTTGAAGTCAGCCAATGTTGAAAATTAAGGATGAGTCCCAAGGCCCTGGATTAACAGGTGAGGTGAACAGGCAGGCTGCAGTATTCAGTACTAGTGGAGTGGGCCTGGAGGTGGCTCAGTGGGAAAGGCAGGTCTCCACCAAGCCAGGTGATCTGAGCCCACCCACAGGGTGGAAGGAGAGGACCCGCTCCCCAGGTTGTGCTCTTCCCTCTATATGCAGTGTATGAGGCATGTGCCGTCCATATGCACATAAACAAATCCATCAACTAACATAATGTAAGTCTAATGATATTTTATTAATCCTTTGACTATTTCATACAATATATTTTGATCATATTTACCTACCCCCTTACCCATCCAATTTTGGGGTCTCTCTCTTTAAAAAAAAATAAATAACTTGAATCCAGTTTGCATTTCTCAACTACTCTTGGGTGTGAGCCCTGTCCTGTCTATCTACAGAGGACACAACTGCCTTGTCTTTGCATGGTTTGGGACCCAAAACTCTGATCAGGGACAATGAGGGAATGAAGAAATTACAGGCACATGGGCAGAGAAAAGCTGGGATTGGGTGACCTGAGCTCTCCGATGGAAGACCAGTGTTTCTTATGTACTGTGAGCAGGGAGCCAGGCTGACTACATGCAGAGAAACAAGGAGGCGGGGTTTGTGTATACAACTAGATCAAGAAGGCAGGTTAGCTAATCTCAGTAGAAACATTCTCTGTAGGGAGCAGTCCGCAGGCTGTGAACACTGAAGGAAGAAAGCTACGATGCATATTTCTGCTCACTGTCAGCTTTTCTGTTCGGACCCAAGGAAAGCTTGGCCATCCCTCTGAGCCTCACCTGGAGAAGGCTTTGCCACTCTCATGGCACTGGGGCACTGGGGTCCTTGCCATGCCCATGCCAACAATACACATTTACTCAGAACTTAACTTTATTCCTACGCACACTTTATCCTTATACAAACCTTGCAGCTATCAAATGCCAGTAGCTCCTCAGCTAAGAGAGGGACCTCATGCCTACTTTCTCCACCCCATGAGATTTTGTAGTTTAAAAAAACCAAAAACAAACAACAAAACAATACTAGTGGAGAGATGGCTCAGCAATTAGGAACACTGCTCTTCCAAGGAACAAAGTTTGGTTCCCACACTGGGTAGACCACAGCCTCATGTGACTTCAGGGAAACTTTTGGTCTCCTCAGACAGATACTTACACACACACACACACACACACACACACACACACACACACACACCTTAAAAAATAAAAAACTCAGACTGGAGAGATGGCTCAGAGGTTAAGAGCAGTGGCCTGCTCTTCCAGAGGTCCTGAGTTCAATTCCTAATAACCACATGGTGGCTCACAACCATCTGTAGTTAGATCTGGTGCCCTCTTCTGGCCTGCCTGCATACATGCAGGTAGAACACTTGTATACATAATAAAAATAAATCTAAAAAACAAACAAACAAACAAAAAAACTAGTGAGGTAGTGTTTATCATACTTCCCCAGTCTTCTTAATTGGTTAAGCACCTGTCAGTCATAAGATACTGGTTTATTCTGAGTGCAATATTTCCCTAGTTTGCAGAAAAGGGTACAAGGAATCTGAGAGTGCAAGCACACACCAAACAGATGTGGCCAGAAGCATTCATCTTGTGCATAGTTTTCACTAATGTTTCTGAAAATTATCTAGGTACTATTGAAATTAATGAGATTTGGAGTTGTTTTAAAAGCATTACTGGATTCACAACATCTTCTCACTGTCACACACTGCCACAACCAATGGGTATCAACATGCTTGTCTATCACATGAGCACATGTGATGGTATATTATGTCCCCCAATATATTGTATCCCTAATAAAACCTATCTGGGGTCAGAGAACAGAACAGGCATTAGATTAGACATAGAGGCCAGACAGTGATGGCACATGCCTTTAACCCTACCATTCCAGAGGCAGAGATCCATACAGAGATCTGTGAGTTCAAGGCCACACTGGAAACAGACACCTTTAATCCCAGGACTGGAGATTTCATGTCTTGCTTGGGAAAGACACATACCTTTAATCCCAGGAAGCAGAAAGGTATATAAGGTGTGAGGACCAGGAACTAGAGGCTTTTAAGCTTTTAGGCTATTAAGCAGTTCAGCTAAGAACCTTCCAGGTGAGGACTCAGAGGCATTCAATCTGAAGAAACAGAATTGGCTGAAGAGTTGGCGAGGTGAGGTTGGCTGCGGCTCATTCTGTCTCTCTGATCTTTCAGCATTCATCCCAATATCTGGCACTGGGGTTTTTTATTAGTAAGACTCTTTAAGATTTGTGTTACATGCACATGCAACCTGTCCCCTGCTGGGAATACTGAGCACAAAGCTAAGTCCATTCAGGAAGGACTGTGAGCATTTCCTCCCATGCATACTACAAATAGCTTTCCTTAGATCTCAAGTTGGCTCTTCAGGCATATACAGGAAACAAGATGAGGGTGCAGAGAGACACTACAAGAAAAGAGTGATGATTTAGCAGTGTGGGGAGATGTCCTCCCAACCGGTGAAATCTTCCTTCATCTCTCTTGCAAACACAGCCCCCTGAGGCAGCCAGCATAAGTGAAATAAAATATTATTTAGCTATTTTGTAAACAAACCTTCTGCTATTAGAAAAAGAGAAAATTTATTGGAAAGTGGGATTCTTTGAATTATTATTTCAAAAAGTAATGATTGATTTCTGCAATGTGCCCTCAATTGAGTAGTTACAAAACAGCAGGACTGGTACCAAAAAAGGAATGAGTAAGGGGTGGTGTTTGTGTCCCAAAGTTGGACAGAGTCACTTACTGCTCTGTATCAAGGTAGAACATGTAGAGTTCACAAGGCTCTTTCAAACTCTGGAATTCAACATCAGCAAGCTGTTGAAAATGGTGCCAACACTGGCTGGTTGCAACTCAGTGTGTAAGTGAAGTAATTAAACAGTGCAATCAAAAGCCTGCAAAGTTCACATCCCAGGAACCCAGGGGAAATTTATCTTAAGCGAACAAGTCAAAGAAAGCGAAACGTCATGACGAAATGATTCTTCCAGGCACAGTTTCTAATACTGAAAACTTGAAAGCAGGCTAAGGCTTAACGATAAAGGAAACTGTAGTAAAGCCACTAATGAAATATAATGTCACTGTTAAAATGCTGGTAATGGCCAGGCGTGGTAGCATGAACCTTAAATCCCAGCACTTGGGAGGCAAAAGCCCGTGGAGCTCCGTGAGTTAGAAGACAGCCTGGTCTACAGAATGAGTTCCAGGACAGCCAGAGCTCCAGAGTGAGACCCTGTCTGAAAACAGCAACAGAAACAAAATGTCAGTAATGAACTACTGACACCTAACAAGTGCTGAAGACATTATTGCCAAGAGAAAGAATGAGGTCTATAGAACTGTGTCTGAGCCAGAATGTGGCTGAATAAATATTCATCACAATATTGACTATGAATAAGGACTGAACTAATTCATAGTAAAATCCAGACTACATTTTATTAGAAATTATGAGTCAATTTTTATTTTTATTTTGGTCTTGACAGACAAAAGAAAAACTGAGTTTGGGCAGAATGAATTTTCTATGGGCTTTACCTTTTTCTACTGTCTACCTCAACACACCTCTGCTCCCGTGGAAGGGAGCAGGCTGAACTTAGGGTGAAGATGCTGCTGTGGAGGACTTCTGCATACACAAAGCACTGTGCTTTCCTTTCAGTCTGGAAGAGACGGGTAATGAGCAGATTGCAGGAGGTTGTCCTGTCTCCTCCTCCTCTCACAAAATGGCATTCTCTGCATGCTCAGAATCCGTCTTTGGCAACAAAGCTGATTTCCAAGGCCTGAGCTGAGCTCATCCCCAGAACCTCCAAGTCCTCTCCCTGCTCCCAAGCACGTCCAGGAGAGGATGGCAAGTCTGTAACAAGGACTGGTGCCCCCACTGGCTGCACAGCAGAGTCTTTGGAGGTGTGCTTTAAACCTGCTGACCTCTCACCTCAGGGGAGTGTGGTCCTGAGGAGAGTGTGGTGCCTAGGAGCGATGGGGTGATTCTTATAAGTGAGTCTTCAGGTCTCCTGCAGTCTCGGCTGTTGCCCTGTGAACATTTTAGCTGACCACCTAAGCTGAGCTGGAACAAGACTTCATTTACACTTTTAACACTTTATTGTGGTAAAATACTCGTATTGTGAACTGACCTTTTTCGCCACTTTAAGGTATTTGACTCAGCAGTATAGAATATATTACAGTGGTGTGCAACCATCACAAATATCTGTTCCAAGACATTTTTATTATCCCAAAGGGAAAGCCAGTAAGCAGTCATCTGCTTCCTGCCTCTGTGAATTGGTCCGTTTGAGACATGGAATTAGATTCATATAACATGTGGCTTTTTGTGGCTGCTGAATTTCTTTTAGTGGTTTTCAAGGCTTGTCCACATGGCTGGTGCATTCATATGCCATTCTTCTCCATTCTCCGGGTATATTACAGCTTGCTCATTACCCATCAGTGGCTGGCACATGTGTTGTTCTCTCTCTTTATTTCCGTTTACTCTATCCTTAAATCTGAAGATGCTTTCAGAAAGAAGAACTTTAGTTCTTGGGACCCTGGAATAGTAAGCCTGTCCTTCTTGTGTGTGTCTGGAACACCCCTGTACACACCACTGGAGACTTGATAGTCCCATCCCAGGCCTCTCCTGAGACCTAATGAATCAGAAATTCTGGAGCGCCTTGTGTCTGAACAAGTTCTAGGTTACTCGGACCCAGAATTAAACTTGAGAGCCCCTGAGTAATTGAAGACCTGTGCGCACACACACACACACACACACACACACACACTACCCCAACATGCATACATACATAAACAAATGGTCCTACAGGACCCTAGTCAACCTTGACCTATGGCCCTGGGGTAGAATCAATCAGGAAGGAACCAGAGACAGTGAAGCACGAGTGAATTCTGTTGCTGAGGCAGAAACCAGCTTCCTCCCTCCATCCTCACTGGTGCCAGCCTCCCTCCTCTCCGAGTCCCAGAAGCAACATGGTTGATGCAGTGGAGGAACCAAGACGTGAGCTGCCTTCTGCAGGCTAGTCAAGTCATCCCCTGTGGTCCCTGGGTGAAGTGCTGAGGAGAAAACCACCCTGGCGGGGGCAGCATGACATAACAAACAAGATACAGAGTTTGGAGTCCCTCTGCACCTGAATTCAGGACTCTGTCTCCTTCTCTGTAAAACAGTATGCTACCAACACTAAAACCTCCCAGGAGAGTTAGTCTAGAGCACTGGTTCTCACCTCCCTACTGCAACCCTTTAATACAGTTCCCCATGTTGTGTGACCCCAGACCATAAAATTATTTCATTGCTGTTATGCCCAAATTGTGGGGACCCCCCAAAAGACCACCACGGAGACCAAATCCCACATGTAAAAGCAAAGAGCCTTTATTACCTTCAAGCTCTGGGCTTGATCTCTGTCTGTCCGATGCAGTGGTGAGAACAGAGAGCCCTCAGCCCAGGAAGGTTGGGGTGAGGAGATTTCCAGGGTCCAGGACCCTGATTGGCTGACATTTGTCTAGGGGGTATCTGTAAAACAAACACAGGTGTGTGCTAGACTCAGGGACATCTGATCACTTTATCTAACGGTTGGAACATCTAGGATGTCAGGTACTTCCTCATCCCTGGGTGGATCCCTGGGTGGGGTCAGCTTAGGGCTTTCCTGGATCTGGGTGTTGCCTGCCAGTGAGCCTGTCACAGCAGCTGTGTCTGGGCCCCAACCCTGTCAAGGCTGCTGTGTGGTCAAGCTGCTTTGGGCCCCTTCACAATTGCTACTTCATAACTGTAATCTTGCTACTGTTAAGAATGTGTAACCCCTATGGAAAGGTTTTTCAACCCTAACGGGGTTGAGACCCACAGGTTAAGAACCACTAGTTCTCTTGTGCTAATGAAGGACACAGGAGATGCTCAGTGGATAAAGCCCTCATCACTTGATGACTGGCATTTGGATCCCCAGAACCGGTGTAAAGCCAGGTGTGGTGCCCAGTTCTGTCTTCCCACCAGGCCTATGGTGAGTTGGGAGGCAGAGATGGAGAATCCTGGAAGCCTGTGAGCCAGCTAGCCTGTGAATAACAAGTGAAGGCCAAGGAAAGGACAGACACCCAAAGTTGGCTGTCTGTCTGACCTTCAAAGGGAAGCATGTGCTCCTCAACCCCATGGTGATGGTTAGTTACAACTGTCCGTTTAATACAATGTGGGATCACCTCGGAAGGAGTCTCAATGAAGGCTGTCTAGATTAGCTTGACCTGTGGGAAAGTCTGTGAGAAGTGGTTTTATTTGTTTGTTTGTTTTTGTTTTTTAAAGATTTATCTATTTATTACATATACAGTGTTCTGCCTGCATGTGTCCTTGCAGGCCAGAAGAGGGCACCAGATCTCATTATAGATGGTTGTGAGCCACCATGTGGTTGCTGGGAATTGAACTCAGGACCTCTGGAAGAGCAGTAGGTGCTCTTAACCTCTGAGCCATCTCTCCAGCCCAGGAAGTGTTCTTAAATGGCTAATTGAGGTAGGAGGGCCCACACTGAATGTGAGCAGCACCATTTCAGGTATAGGACTTGGACTTACTGAAAAGGAGGGAGGCTGCTGAGAGCCAGTATGTGTCTGTTTTCCTCTGACTGCTGCTGTGACTCCCCACTAGGATGGACTTCAACCTGGACTGAGCTAAATAAACACCTCCCCTCCTGGGCTGTTCTGTCAGGGAATTTTATCAGAGCAATAGGAAGGCACACAGGAACATGCACACACACATATGTGTCACACACACACACACACACACACACACACACACACACACACTTTCAAAAGAGAGTGCACTGCTGAGCTGAGACCAGGCTTACATTCCTGCTGTGATTATTTGAACAGCTCTAACCCAGACCTTCATCTGCAAAATCAAGAGTAATCGATGACAGTTGTCGATGACAGTTGATACTCAGGAGCACAAGAGCATAAAATAAATTTCTAGGTTTAAACTAATTTTAACTATGCCTGAAACCGAATAATCACCATATTGAGTGCTGTTATTGTTATTATACATGCAAGGTACTTACAGTGACTGGCAATTGAAGTGAGCTATTATCCCCACCCCATTACCAGGACAAGTGGGCACCCTGGGGAACCTTGATTTCCGGAAGGGATTCTGTGAATAGCTCTTTACATGAGGAACTGAGTGCAGACCCTGGCAACCTCTCCCTTCTAGCTGATGCGGGGTGTCCAGAAGGATGTAGGCAGTGAATGCAAGCCTTCCTGGATACAGCTGCGAGGCATTTCACGCCTTGAGACTGAGAGCCACAGGCTTGAGTCGAATGTGTTCCAGCTCGACTCTAAGCCTCACACAGATGAACTGGCTCTATCGCACGCTGGCTGAGCCAGGGTAGATTTTTCTCTTGTCCATTCCCACGAGCAACAGAAAAGCTCACTTGTGCGCAGGCCAGCAGGCCGGTGGCTGGAACCCCCGAGGGAGGCTGCTCTTGCCCTCCTTCCGCATGTCCTTGCATTTCCTCTTCCATCACTTGGCTTCCCAATCATTTTCTCTGATTTTCATGCCCTTGGGCACTGAAAATCACCTTGGCAGATGAGAGGGGCAGGTCAAAATTGACTCAGACTTATTTACTAAACAGAACTTTAAAAGGAGGGGGACAGGCAGAAACGGAAGCTGACAGAGCAAGAAGTCAAACCTAAGGCTGGGGGAAGGGCGAACGTAACAGGAAAAGAACAGCAGAGCAGAGTGGGGAAGTGTGGCCTCAGTTCCAGACGCTCGTCCACGCTTGCACACCAGGTGCATGGGCGTCTTCTCTTCATCTTTGGAGAACAGGCAGCTCTGATGAGCCCGAAACTGAAGCTTAGTGGACTCTGGGGTTTTTCTGGCTAGAATTGACTTTTATGTAGGGTTTAACAATCTAGGGTTGTTCAGTCTATTGAAAAGGGCCCTGGGATGGTTTGGGGACTCTGCTGACCTCCACTGAGCCCCGTTATCATCTTGTCAGCTCCCTGAATGTTCTAGGCAGGAGCTAGTAGAGCTGACTTCACTGTCCAAGTGGGTTCAGGTTCGAATGTGCTAATCCAATCAGCAACACCGTCTCCTGCAACCCCTACAATGATTGGTTCTGGGATGCGGAACAAAATCTGGTTTGAGCCAATGAGACGGCAGGTGTTCCTTCTGGGGTCTTTGATAAACATTTCTTCCTTTCAGTAAAGCTTCCGCCTGTACCCTAGTCCTGAAAAAGGAGCGTGTGGCCCCTAATGGCGGCAGACTTTTAGTTGCCCTCACATTCTTAGGAATAAGAATGACTGAATTCCTAAATGTGTATGTGCACTTAAGTCCAACAAAACACACTCTTGATGGTCCTGTGTGACTAAGGACCTGCCGGTGAGATGTGGGAACAAGTGTCTCCCAATGAGCTCCCCCTGAAAGTTAGGAAGCCTTTTCTCCGGCCCTTCCTCCAGCCTAGAAGGTAGGCGGAATGTTCTAGCAGTCATTCGGAACATGCTCCAGGATGGGGAGGGTCAAGCCAGACATCTGAATGGTGAGATCACTGAACAAACTAGACCATCTCTTCCTTAATGAGGAAGAAATAGACTTCTTTCTTGTGATAGCTGTTATCACGAGGAGTTTCCCATCACACTGCAAAAAATTTAACAGATGGACCCAGATTTCTGCTAACAACCATCTTGTGCAGCTAAGAGAAGCCAGACTTGGGAGAAGCTCACACCTTAGAAGCAGAGTTGAAACAAAGAGAAAGCAGGTCTGAGGCAGGTGTAATGCTGTCTGTGGTCTCAACAGCCAGAGAGGCTTGAGCCCAGGTCAGAGCCAGACTGGGTAATATGGACAGACCCTGGAGAAAGGGGAGGAGGGGCAGAGCGGAGAGAGCGGGAGGGGGACAAGAAGGTGGGTGAGGGAAGCGGGGGACAAAGGGGGATGGGGGGGTGGAGAAAGAGGGGAGCAGGATGAAGGGCAGACGGGAGAGGGGAAGAGAATGAGCCAGGTCTTCTCACATGTTCTGCGGCTGCTGAGTCAAGCTGAAGCTGGTGTGAGCAGAACCAATCATTTACTGTCATTTCTAAGTGAGAGCTTTCATTGGCAATTTTGCTGTTGAACACAGAAGCCCACTCTCCTGGATGTGGCGAGAGTGAATAAGGATGAGTGTTTTGATTTTCTGGCATCTGTGGAGTCCCTACTATATGCCAGACAGTGGTCTGTGAGTCCTCTTGCAACAGTACTCAGTGGCAGAAACCGAGGCTGGGAGGAGCATTTCTGGAGACCATTTGTGGCAATCTCCCCAAGAAGAGGGACATGGCTGTGTCCTGTCTCACCGTTCATACTCTTCGTCTCTTAGAACTTCTTGGCTGTCAGAGGCATGGCATCTCTGGGACCTATGGCCAGGCATGGTTGAGAGCACACGGCCTGGATGGTAGGGCCAGCTCTCATCAGCTAAGACTGGCACTGTCTTGACAAACACTTGTTCCTCTGCTGCTCAGCCCTGAGTGTGACTCCTGGCCCTGTGGATTCAGTGATTGAGTGTGTCCACCTGCAGGTGTCTGACTGAGCTCCTGCTGGGCTCTAGAGTCCTGTTTTCCACCTACACACTAAAATAGCCCTGCCAGCATCATTGAAAGGTCAGTATGTCATGTTCATTCACCTATACGTGACCCAGCACGAGTGAATCCTGACTTCACAGGAAGTCACGTGAACCATGCTTCCTAGGACTCCATGCTGCTTAGAAATGCTCAAGCTAGGCAAATGAAATAAAGATGATTCTTGCCACAGCCCACCTCATCTGGGAAAGTTACTCTCTACTTCACTTAGCCTTAGAGCGACACCAGTGAACATGAGCTCTGAAAGACTATGTGAGCACCCGTCATCGACATCCTGCCCTCCCAGGGAGACAAGGTCTCAATACACAGGCCAGGAGAATTTGGCTTGTTAGGAAACTCTTCCCAATAGGGCCGCCCTCATGATCTCCCTAACAGCTTCACTCATAGACAATAAAAAGCACTAGAGGTCTTCCACACCCAGACAGTAGACTTTTTTTTTTTTTTTTTTAAGATTTATTTATTTATTATGTATACAGAAGAGGGTGCCAGATCTCATCACAGATGGTTGTGAGCCACCATGTGGTTGCTGGGAATTGAACTCAGGACCTCTGGAAGAGCAGTCGGTGCTTTTAACCTCTGAGCCATCTCTCCAGCCCAACTTTTCCTGATGGGAATAAAAGCAACTTAAAAGGAAACAATTCTCTTAAATTCTAAATTATCAAACATTTATAACCTCTACCAAACATAACAAAGCACTGTTATGTGTTCAGGAAAACAAGACAAGCCAAAGATTGGGAGACTAGACTGGCAAAAGACATACCTGACAAAGGACTCTTATACAAGCTACACAAGGCCCTCTTAAAACCCAGTAGGAATATGAGCAACATCATTTTAAAATGGGCAAAATATCTGAGCAGATGCCTCATCAAAGGAGATACAGATATAAGGAAGCTTTTGGTGCTTGAGACTAAAAATGAGAGCAACAGGGAGATGCCGTCACAGAGCCATTAGCATGGCTAACATCTAAAAACACTGGCAGCACCAAATGCTGCCAAGATGAGGAAACAGGGCTCTCCTCTACTGTTGGTGGAACTGCAAAATGGTCCCACCACATTTGAAGACAGTTTGGCAGAATCACAAAACTAAATATATTCTTACCATATGATCCGGTAATCATGCTCCTTGGGTATTTACTCAAAAGACTGAAAAGTTATGTCCACACAAAAACCTGCACATGGATGTTTATAGCAGCTTTATTCATCCTCGCTAAAACTAGGAAGAAGCCAAGATGTCCGTCAGCACGAGAACAGAAGAAAGAAAAACAACAACTGTGGTACATCCAAACAAATGGAGTATTATTTAGCTCTGAAAAGAAATGAGCTGCCAAGCCATCGTATGACATGGAAAGATCTTACTTGCATATGAACTAAGAAAAAGAGCAGATCTGAGAAGAACACATGACTTTAATTTTATACTGTTCTAGGAAAGGGAAACCACTGGGATGATTAAAGACCATCAAAGAGAGAGGTGATAAATAAGCTAGGCATAGATTTCCTTAGGGCAATGAAACTACTACAATAATAGATATATATATATACATGGGTGATGTATGTGTGCCACCATGATGGGAAGTGTCACTAGCAGGGGAAGTTACATGTTTTGGAGGAACAAAGGGTGTACAGGAACTGTACTTCCTGCTCAATTTTGCTGTAAATCAAAAACTGCTCCAAAAAATCTATTAAAATAGAAGATATGAGTTCAAGCTAGCCAGAGCTACACAGTGAACCCTTGTCTCAAAGCCAAAACAAAACAATGCCTGGTGGTGGTAGTGCACACTTTTAGTTCTAGCACTCAGGAGGCAGAGTCAAGCGGATCGTTATGAGTTCAAGCTCAGCCTAGTCTACAAAGAGAGTTCCAGAATAGCTATGACTGTTACACAGGGAAACTCTATCTCGGGGGGCGGGGGGACCTAACTAAATAAATAAAAACACACAAAAAGGTATTCAATAAACTCAATCCAATTAACATCTTTAACTTCCTGTACATATGATGGTAAATTAAGGTGCACACAGGGCACTTTGTAAACCTCTACCCACTTAGTTAAAATAGTCTTAAGAGACTGTGAGAACTACAACACACAACCTGGCTGCATATCTGACCAGAGAAATGCCAGGGGTTGTTTCCATCCCAGGGTCAGATGACTAACTACAGCCAAGGCAATTTTGCCAAGTCATGGCAAAGGTTTAATGGACGCCTGCTCCAAAGTTAGTATGTCCCCAGAGGCAAGGACATAGTCTCTGAACCAAAAAGGCAAAGTATCTACACGGGACAGTCATGGAGAGACCACAGCAGCTTATGAGACCCGGGAAGCAAAGCAGAGAGGAGGACAGATCATAAAGTGCCTAAGTGCAGCCAGCGACCACTGCCACTGTAGCCATACACACTGCACAGGGCATACAAACTGTTCACCCGATGGCAGGAAGGCTGCCACAGAAAATGTGTCACTGGTATTGTTAAGCTCAGATCATGGGGACCCCAAAGACCACCATGGAGACCAAATCCTGAATGCAAAAGCAATGGAGCCTTTATTATCTTCAAGCTCTGAGCTTGGTCTCTGTCCGATTTAGGGGTGAGAGCAGAGAGCCCAGAGACCAGGCAGGGTGGTTGTTGGTTTTGTTTGTTTGTTTGTTTGTTTGTTTTGTTTTGTTTTGTTTTTGTGTTTTTTTCAATCATAGCAGAGGTTGCGGTGAGGGGATTTCCAGGGTTCAGGACCCTGATTAACTGACACTTGTCTAGGGGTATAGGGAATGTTTGGAATGTCAGGTATTTCCTCTTAGATGCAGACCCCACTGGGTAGGGTCAGCTGATGGCTTTTCCTGGGTCCAGATGTTGCCTCCTGGAAGCTGTGTCTGGGCCTCTAAGCCTGTCATGGCAGCTGTGTGGTCAAATTGTTTTGGGGTCCCCCACAGTATGAGGTTAAAAAATGTGCTATGCAAATTCTCAGTCTTTTTGAGGCTCAGGGAGTATTTTGCTTGTTTTGTTTTTTCAATTGCCAGTCAAACTCTGTGCAACTTTCATCTATGTGCAAACAAAGAGCTGTGCAGGCAGAGTCTGTCCTGGTTGGGAGTTCTAGGGATGCTCCTACAGGTGATGTGGAGAGGAACATGTGAAAGTGTGGCAGAGTCTGTCCTGGTTGGGAGTTCTAGGGATGCTCCTACAGGTGATGTGGAGAGGAACATGCATAAGTGTGGCATTGTGCACTGGATTTTGGTGGTTTGAATTTAAAAAAGCTAAAAACCCAGCCCCTTCCAGAAGCTCTGCTGAGACCTGGACTTTCCTTGTTGGCTTCTTTCAGGATCTTGAAAGCCATTTCCTCTAAGGAGGCAGGAAGCTCTCTAGCCATTCAGACAGCCACCTAACTCAGTTTGTTGAGGAATTTCTGAATTGTTAGCAAAACCTACATCCATGTAATTCCCAAGCCCCTTGGGGTGCCGACACCCACCCCACCACCACCTTCCCACCCTACCACCAACCTTGCATCCCACCTTTCCCGCTGGAACCAAGCACTGAGGAAGATTCTTCTAAGTTCTGGCCCTTGTTGGCTGTGACCTTCAGCACATTCCTGAACCCCTCTGTGTCTCAGCTTGGCTACAGAGATGTAAATGATGTCTGCAGCACTGTGTCAGCCCTCTGCCCTGCTTGTGATGAACAGTGCCACTAATCAGACCTATGGAGTAGGGTTCCTGTATTGGGCTTGGAAGGAAGAGAGACATTTCTAGTTACCCTGAAACATGTGGGACTGAAGATTTAGGGTTCCATACACAGCTACCCCGGGCTTCACCTGGCCGCGTTAATCCAAAAGGTGGGAGGAAAAAGACCACCGACCCAAATCATCCAAATTAATTAAAGCAAGCTTTTTTATTCATGTACAGGGACTACCTCCCCCTAAGGCAGGCAGGGCTCAAGAGGTCAGCATTCGATGGTCAGCATTGGATGTAAGGAAGACAATGTTTTTATAGCACAGGGGCAGGGGGTTTCCAAATGGGGAATTTGGTGGGCAAATTAGGCAGAGTTACAGGAGCAGAATATCACAAGTTAGTCCCTCCTGAAACAAAGACATGGTTATAAGGTGGGCAAACAAGGTGGTCATCAGTGGCCATAATACCTTTGAAACAAAGGGAGGGTTTGCAAGATGGTTATGAGCAACTTTTTGAAGCAAAGACATGATTACCATTCCTGGAACAGGCAGCACAGAACCATTTGTAGTTAAGGTTACAGGTGGGGCACAGTCCAATCCTTGAGAAACAGGTTTACTGATAAACAGGGACGAACCTGGTTTGTCTTTACTGTAAGTTGGCTTTTGAGCCGAAGATGGAGGCAGGTTGGTTCTTCACCTCTACTGCCTCATTTGCCTTTTGAGTCTGTCTTTCATGCTCACGGTTCCCCTCCCCCCCCCTCCCTCCCTCCCTCCCTCCCTCCCTCCCTCCCTGTCTCCCTCCCGCCCTGTCTCCCTCCCTCCCTGTCTCCCTCCCTGTCTCCCTCCCTCCCTCCCTCCCTCCCTGTCTCCCTCCCTCCCTCCCTCCCTCCCTCCCTGTCTCCCTCCCTCCCTCCCTCCCTCCCTGTCTCCCTCCCTCCCTCCCTCCCTCCCTCCCTGTCTCCCTCCCTCCCTCCCTGTCTCCCACATTCATTTCTTCTTTCCTGCTGTTCTTGGTTTGTGTTTTGTTGTTTTTTTGTTGGAGGCAGTATCTCGTGTAGCCCAAGCTGGCTGCCAACTGAGGGTAGCTGAGAATAACCTTAAATTTCTGATGCCCCTGTCTCCACCTCCAGAGTAAGAGGATTACAGGTGTGTGCCCCAGCCAACTTTTCTTTAGCACCAGCTTGCCATTGCATTCCATCTTGACCTCCGACCTCCAGCAGGTAGGACCCTGGTTCTGTCCCCAGAATGTACACGTGCTGTTCATCTCAGCAATCCAGTTTTTGGGAATTGCATAAAAACAGAAAAGCTTTTTTTTTTTTTTTTTTTTTTTTTTTTTAGTTTACACATTGCCAAGCTCTGACAACACACGTGAGAAGCCTGTGAGGCAGGAAAATACACCACACCTTCCACAGGGAAACCCTGCTTTCAGCAGCAGGTCTCACTTGGGGTCGCCCTGGGAAACAAGAGTCTGGAATCTGAGCCTCAAAGCCAGGCTTCATGGAGACAACGCTCACCCAGGAGATGCTGGGAGGTTGCTTAGGAGACAAGGCTGCTCTAACAACCGAGTTAGAACAGTAAATAAAATTGCCATCTGTTGAGTTCTTAATATGGGCCAGGCACCATGCCAAGCATTTTACAAGTGTTAGCTATCTCCTTTGTAAACCTGCTTAAATTGTGGAATAAAATACTCCTGGATTAAAGTGTTCAAAACAAATGCATGGTATAACGAACAGTCACAGGGAAAACGTGTGTAATTACCCCCAGGGTCAAGACAGAACATCCCAAACACCAGAGAATGGCCCCCTGAGGGAGGGTCCCTGTGGGCCCCACCCTCTCCTCTCCTGAGAAGCCCTGCTGTGATTTCATGTCAATGTCTTCTTTTGGTTTTTCAAGACAAGGTTTCTCTGTATAGCCTTGGCAGTCCTGGAACTCTGTAGACTTGGCTAGCCTTGAACTCACAGAGATCTAACTTCCTCTGCCTCCTAAATGCTGGGATTAAAGGTGTATGCCACTAGTGGACCAGCATCAATCCCTTCTTGCCTTTGGACTTTTCTCAAATATGTGATGGAAAATAAAGCTACATCATTTGTAGCTTAGTTTTGTGCCTAGATGCTGTGTCTTCTTGGGGGTTGCTGGGGATTGAACCCAGAGTCTTGCACATTCCAGGCAAGCACTCTACAACTGAACTACATAGTTTCATTCTCATTGTTAACTGCTATGTAGCACCCCATGGGGTGTGTGCTATATCACTGCATATTTATTTGTCCTATGGTTAATGGATATTTGTCTTGATTCCAGCTTGAGGCCACCACCCTCAGAAAAATCAGAGGCAGGCCATTTATTCGGTCATACGTGAGAAGTTCCCCTTAGACACTCAGTCCAAACAATATGGAAAGTGCATTTTTCAGTGTTATTAGATGATGCCAAGATGCTTGCCCAGTGGTCTAACAGATCTCCATTCCATCAGCAGCGCCTTACTCCTCATTGCGGACCCCTGCATTGGGATCATCAGATTTCACAAACCTGATGAACATGGGTCTATTTAGCAATAGCTTCAATTTTTAGCTGTTGAATTAATTTTAAATACTCTCAAGTTGTGTTATTAATAAGTTATTAATATGAGTTACATTTCATGTTCACCCCTATTTTTGCCTCTTTTGCTCAGTGTCATGCAGGTGAATTGCTCTGTATTTTCCTCCTCTGATGAGGCTGTGTTAACGCCTCTTCCACCATCTGGTCGGGTCTTCTGCCTGTTTCTTTCTGCTTGGTAAGAGGTTCTTCCCGGCTTTCATTCTGGACACCCATTCTCCAGTGGTTTGTGTTACAGATAGTCTCTTCCTTTCTCATGCAACTCCTTAATTCTCACAACGGTTCTAAGAAGTAAATATTACCAATGTGGCAGTGCCTCTGAGAGAACAACTTAGCGAGGACAGGTCTCCTCTAACCAGCATCAGAGGTGGGAACACAACCCAGGTCTGCTCAGACAGAGTGCTTTCCTCTCTGCTACCCTCAGGAGTGAGGCCACCTGCCCTTCCCAGTGTGCCCAGCCCCTCAGTCCTCTGCCTCCTTCCTGTACCTTTGGCTGTCTCTCAACTTCATTTTCCTGCCTACCTGTGGACCAGCATCCTGTAACCTGCAGCTTCAAATGTCACCCTCTTGAATTCTCCTCCCAGCTCCACAAAGGAATTTTGTGGGGCATGCCCCTTCACAAGCAGGCTTGCAGGTCACACCACACTGTGGCTCAGATTCTCTTCTGTGTGATTAGCTGTAGCTGGGGTGGCAGTCCCTTGGCCAGAGTCCTTTAGATGCTGCAGTAGGTGCTTCTGACAGCACCCACAGGTGCTGCATCACGCACTCTCATGCATCTTCTTTCTGAACGTGATGCCACACTCTAAACTGTGTGTGACGTCACACAGTTCTCATGGAGAGCCACTCCCAGAGCTCTGCCTTTGCCCAGAACCTTCCCGACTCTGCTGACCTGTCCTCATTGTCACAAGGACAGCTCTTCTCTGCCTGGCTTACTTCCTGCCACGCCCACTCAGGCATTCAGGAGATCACTGCCTGAGCTGACACTGAATCCATCTTCCCCTCTTCCTGGTCCAGAGGGTCAGTTAGAAAGGCCAGCCCGTTAGGTCAGATTTCATGTATCCTTCACTGGCCTCTCCCTTTTCCAGGAATGAAACTCTGAATGTGCCAGGAGCTGTAGCCCTCCTCCCTCTCCTTCCCGCCATGCTCTTCCTCAGGTCTGCTGCAGTGTGGGCTCTTTCCCACAGGCCTTTGCACACACTGTCTGCATCGCCTGGAAGGCCCTAGCCACCCTCACTAGAGCCCAGCAGTTCTAGCCACCAATTAGAGCCAAGTTTTTCAACTTTACAATCAATCCCTGTCTTCCCAGGAAATTTGTACACAAGTCAGAGTATATAGGTCTATAAAATCAGTATATAAGCCAAACATTGTGGATAATAAACCATAAAGAAATTTATTTTAAGGCAATTCTTTGGTATATACATAATTTTACTATTTATTAATGACAAAAACAAATTTACATATTAATTCAGCACTGTGCTTGCTTATTTTTACATAAATGAATCAAATCTTAACTGAATGTTTGATATTGTGGCAACTATAGAATCTCTAACATCTTTAAGGATTGGTCAATATTTTTATTTTATAACTGTCAATACTGAGAATGCTGCTTCTCATACATACATAATACAAAATGTTCAGAGTGTGATTGAGGCCATTTAAGAATTATGAGAGGTTCTGTCCTAATCCCATATCAGAATTTGATTTCTATGAGACTCAAATCAGCAACTCAAACAGCAGTCCTTAAAATCAAACTTTCTAACACAAAATGGTGAAAGACATGGTACTTCGTACCATGATGACTGCACAAGAATATTCTTTGTTTTCCACAATTCAGTCCTGGTGTGAGAGCAGAAAACTTTGTGCAAACATTGAAACACTATCATTTATAGCAATTGTAGCTCAAATCTGAGCCGAGCTGTTCCCAGCAGGAGCACAGTGTAAAGTGTGGCGTCACGTTCGGAATGAGGATGCAGGAGGGCGTGCGATGCAGGGTCGTGTGGTGGAATTAGGTTTTGGTTGTCGTACATTCATCGACATTTTACTGTGGTCAAAGTAAATGTAGTCACATGACCCATGTGGATCATAGCACACACTTCATGAGGGCTTGGATTAGTTCACAGGAAAAATGATTCACTTAAACAACAAGCTATCCTTCTCATCAGACAGGACAGAGCCATCACTGATGTGTAGCTGAGGCTACAGGACACCTGTGCTTACCTCAGTCCTCACTCAGCTGCTGTGTTTATTAAACTACTCAGCCCCTTTTGACTCACATTTCATGTCTATAAATTTGCCCTTTAAATGCACCTACAGGCTACATAAAGACACACAGAGTCATTTTCTTTGCATGTTGTTGTGATACAGACAAACGGAAGTAATATCCAGATCTATCAATAAGGCCATAGCTACACTGCAGTGCACTCATAGTATGGAATATTACTCAGCCATTAAAAAGAAGTACGTGTTTGTGTAAGGAGGATATTCAGGATACATTAAACTAAAAAATAAATTCGGAAGACTATGATTTGATAGTCTAGCTACACTTTTAAAAATTGAAGAAAAAAACAAACCTGCTGACAGTGGCTTCTCTAGAGAGGTAGTTAGTAGAACAGTTTTCCATACTACACTACATACTTTTTTTTTCTTTTTTCGTTTTTTTGAGACAGGATTTCTGTGTGCTGTCCTGGCTGTCCTGGAACGCTCTATGTTTTTAAAGAGGCTTTTCTGCAAATGAAATCATTATGTCAAGGGTATATACATTTAAATTTTTGAAATTGCTGAACTTTTCTGAATGTGTCAGAATTCCTATGCAATGTGTAAGACAGGACTTGAAACTGTAATCCTCCGGCCTCAGCCTTCCAAGGGCTGGGATTGCAGATGAGCACCACTAAGCCTAGCTAGTTATACGTTGTGGGGAGGGGGTTCAAGACCAGGTTTCTTTGTTTGTTTCTGGCTGTCCTGGAACTTGCTCTGTAGACCAGTTGCTGGCTCAGGTCACCTTTGCTGGCAGCTTTGTCGTGTCACACCTGTGCTGACGTTGAGCTCTAGGGCCTTTGCACAATTACTGTATTCAATGTGGATTCCTTTTCTGACTTAGGAAATAATTTCGTTGGAAGTTGTCAGCGTAGTTTAAAGTCCAAGCCATGACTCTAGCTAAATTCCAAACACTTGGGTTTGGATCTCAGGACAGCCCATCTGGAAGCCCATCTGAAGCTGTCCTCCTCCCTCTCCCACTCTCGAGAAAATGTTATTAGAACAAAGGGCACATGTTAATACTTCCTGTGGAGGTCTGAGTAAGAAGGGCTCCCATAGGCTCAGAGACTTGAATGCTTAGTCACCAGGGAGTAGAAATTTCGAGAGAATTAGAAGGATTAACAGGCATGGCTTTGTTGAATGAAGTGTGTCACTGGGGTGGGCTTTGAGGTTTCAAAAGTGCACACCAGGCCTAGGCTTGTGTGTGCTGGCTTTCTCTCTCTCTGTGTCTCTGTCTCTCTCTCTTTCTCTTAATCGGTGGGCCAAGATGCAGCTCTCAGCTCCTGCTGTGCATGCTGCCATGTGAGTTCAAGGCCAACCTGGTCTACAGGACAGGCTCCAAAGCTAAACACTGTCTTGAAAAAGTAAAAAACAAAAAACAAAACAAAACCCAAAAATAAAAACAAAACCCCCAAAACCCACACAAGCTGGTCCTTTTAGCTCTCATGCTGGCCCTCTCTAGGGGGGGGTTGGTGCACAGCATTTCGGTAGAGAAAAAGAATGAGTACAACCCATTCTTACTTGCAGTGACGTCTTGCAAAGTGACTAAATGCTTTCAGAGGGAGCTATGGACCCACCAAACTAGGAATAAAAACTGAGCTTCACACAGCTCTGATATTGGAGAATGGAACTCTAGGGTTTGAATGCATCAGGCAAGACTCTGACAGTTCCACAGGTTAAAAGTGTGGTCCTCTAAAAATTATGTAAGTGTGATGGTGGCACACACAAGTTTGAGGCCTGCCTGGTCTACAGAGCAAGTTCCAGGACAGCTAGAAACAAACAGAGAAACCTGGTCTCGAACCCCCTCCCCCACAACGTATAACTAGTTAGGCTTAGTGGTGCTCATCTACAATCCCAGCCCTTGGGAGGCTGAGGCCGGAGGATTACAGTTTCAAGTCCTGTCTTACACAGTGCAAGGTCAGCCTGGGCAGTGAGACCCTGCACACACACAGAAAGAGCAGGAGTTGTGGCTCAGTGGCAGAGCATTTGCTTGGAATGTGTGTGGCCCCTGGGTTCAGTCCCCAGTTCTACAAAACAAAAACAAGAAATTAAGATTGATATAGCCCAGATTATGGGAAAATAGGAATTCTGACACATTCAGAAAAGTTCAGCAATTTCAAAAATTTAAATGTATATTCCCTTGACATAGTGATTTCATTTGCAGAAAAGCCTCTTTAAAAAAACAACCAGAGAGGGCTAGGCACGGTGGCTCACACCTGTAATCCCAGCAAGAGGATTTCTACACATTCAAGGCCAGCCTGGGGCCACTTAGTGAATTCCAGGCCATCTTGAGCTATATATTAAAACCACCCCAAAAAGAAAATAAATGAATTGAATAATCAGGGATTATTCTACAAAATTAGCTACATAAAACATTCATTATAACTGTCAATAACACATTTTAAAATTTAAACCTAGGTTGGGGATTTAGCTCAGTGGTAGAGCGTGCAAGGCCCTGGGTTCGATCCCTAGCTCAAAAAAATCAAACCTAAACACTCATAATTGGGGATTAAAGATGTTATAGTTCAACAATAAACACTCATTGCAATGCTGTACTGTGATTGTTTAAAAAGCCATTTTATTAGCCTATATTAACTACTATGGTATATAGATTTAAATATATGAATTATATAGTATGTTTATATTAATGTTCATATATGTAGCTATGGATTGCTGTAATAAGTAAAGTGTCTTGGTTTGCAGAACAGGGATGTAAATGTCTATAAACATGATCAACAGGTATATGGTAGAGAGATACTGTGTGGATACCAATCCACTACCAACATGTCAAAAGTCTAACGTTTATTTCTAGGTTGATGATCATCCACAGGTATGCCTTTTCTTCCTTCGGAATTTTTTTTTTTTTTTTTTTTGGCACTAACTGCTCTCCATGCAGAAAGGTAGGGAGTGACTCTGGGAAATGCTCTTTAGCCGGGACATCGCTGTTGGCCAACGACCTCTACAGAATAAACAAAACAGTTGAAGAACATCACTCAGAATCGTGGTTGCGGTAGAATTACCCTCTGAGCTAAAACACTGGGTGTGCAAGGAGAAGCTGTTGATTTTGCTGTTGGTTTGACCAGCACAGGCCTCTCTGAGACTCTTATTCACCTACCCTGAGTGAATGTTGCCTTCTGTCCGTCTAGGAATGCCTGAGGACAGGCACTTCCATGGGGCCACCAAGCTGTAAGGCTTCTGTCACTTCAGTGGCTGTAACCGAGTGTCACAGTCTTGAGAAAGCATCGTTCTCACGTTGGATCATCATAGCCCTAATTTTAAGACTTCTTCTTGAAAGAAGTGTTATTTGTTCTGAGACAGGGTCTTGTGCATCCCAGGCTAACCTGAATTCCTGTGTGGTTGAGGATGACCTTGAATTTCCGGTGTCCCCACATCTGGTCCATCCAGTGCTGGGTTCTAGCACATGGCCTTCTGCATGCAAGAGAGGCACTCAGCAGACGGAGCCTCATCTGAGCCCTTTGAAGTCAGTATTGTTCAGGGAATTGCGTCAACTGAGAACACTGTATTCCTACCCACATCACATCACCTCATTGAGCGACTGTTGTCGGGACCCCATAGAACGCTCTCTCTCACCCCGTCTGGGCCTCCCCAGGGCTTGCCTGCTGTCCACTGAGGGCTAGGTTTGGGGGACCTACAGTCTGTGTCTCCAGCTGTTTGCTAAGGTGGCCACTGCCCCCATCTGCAGTGCTGGGCTACCATGCCACCATCTATTTATATCAGTCAGGCACGTCCTGCTCAGATCAGGTTTCTTTTCCCCAACCTTGGCTGCTCAGGGTGGCCACTGTCCCACTCAG
The DNA here is from genome assembly GCF_903995425.1 of Onychomys torridus. Lineage (NCBI taxonomy): Eukaryota > Metazoa > Chordata > Mammalia > Rodentia > Cricetidae > Onychomys > Onychomys torridus. Next base: position 2,274,972 of record NC_050456.1, read on the forward strand.
TCCCCTGGGTCATTTATCTGTCTATCAGGCAAGGTGAGCTTGGCCAACTTCTCCGAAAATTCTAGAAAATGAGGTTGCTATTCCCTGAGATACCACAGACTAACTGGGGTAGTTTCTAACATGACATTAAATGAGATAATTCCTTCAGCAGATCATTATCTGAATGCCAGAATACTTACTTAGGAAAAAATATTGATTGCTGCTTTTTTCTTGTTTAAAAAGAAGGTCTTGCTTCATAGCTCAGGGTGGCCTTGATCTTGTGATCTTTTTGAAATTTCAGGCAAGCCTCACCATGCTTTAAGTAAGGCTTTCTTAATAGAAACAATCACATGGTCTTTTCCCAAAGGCCCTGGGCTGAGTCACACTAAAGACAGAGAACAAAGTGAGAGCTGAACAGTAGCGAGGGCTTGTGTAGAGGGGGATGTACTGGCACGAGGGTCAAAGTAGGGCAGGCTATGCCAAGCCCCTGCTGTCATTGTGCTCACCTCACAGTGACATTTTACTCATAATTTGATTCTCCCTGGATACAAAGGGACATGGAGCCCATCAGCTGACTGATGTTCCAACACCCACCTCTCAGGAGAGTCCAGCCCGTGCCAGTCCTTGGACTCCATCGCTGGTGGAGCAATGCTGATTGTTCAATCAATCTGGATCAATCTGTAATTGAAAACACAGGTGCTGATCCTCCCACTGTTGAATTTATTAAGCTGATGTATATGTCACTGTCTCCTCCTAGCCTAATGTAGGGTGAAATTAACCGGCATTAGAACCAAAGCCATCATATTCCATAACCCAAGGCACCGTATCTCTCGTTCATGAGAGTGCTCTTGGGAAATCGCCAGCTCGAAGGCTTTCCTAGGCACCGTTCTGTGGTGGTGGTCACATGGTGGTGATGGTCACAGTGGGGTGACTCCTGTTCTAGCAAAGTGTCAGTGGAGCTGGTGACTGATGCACAATCATCTCTCCTGCTGGCCCATCTAGTCCATCACAAGCCTCAGGAACACCTTCCATCTGGTAGAAGACAATCTGCACATTCCCGATGTCACCCCGCCACCATCTGCCAGGCAAGTTGTCATAAGAAATCTACGATGCCTGTCATGTGAATAGCGAGAAGAGGCACAGCTGTGCAGAGCACTGCAGCAGCACTGGGCAGGTGTTTGGCAACTAGGGGGTTGGGGAAAACAGCAGGAAGGAGTGTCCCTTGTAGACTCAATCTCATCATCCACGCATTGGAGATAAGGGCTGCCTGCAGTGTTGTGCCTAAGCACTGAGCAGCCCTCCATTTGGAAAGCAATGGCCTAGAATGATGCCATATTTACATAGCCATGTTCCCTTTAATTCCACAGGTACCTTCCAAACCACAGCACTATTTGGCTCTTCAAATGATGTCCATGAGAAGGGTTTGGGTCTCCCTTGTAATGGTGGGGTGTGATAAAAACCATGGCTGAAGTTAGGCTTTCACTGTCTGAAGAGAAGGGAAGCCTGACACTGGCTGCCAACACCAGGCTCTCCCCACCTCATGAGCGAAAGGTGTCAGGAGGTGCTGACTGCTGAGTAGCATCTGCCCCTGCATCCTGGCAGAGCCTCTTCTCACCATGACAGTGATGTCTCTGCACAGGACTGGTGTGAGAGAACACTGGGTGCTCCCACCCTTTCTTAAGTGTCAACTCGAGACCTAATGCCCCAGGGCGCAGTTGTGGCCAGGACTGTTCATGAAAAGCTTAAATCAGGAAATGAAATGACATACAGAAAACCTTCCAACTGGGCACTGGGTGGGAATGACTCCAGAGCCACCAGTGGTCACTCCAGCAGACACTCTCCTGGCTACTGAAGGTCTGACTGAAAGCCATGGGTCCACTTGTTTCTCTCCACTTCCTGTCCCCTCTTCGAGCCCAAGCAGCCAGCTCTACCGGAGGCCCACTTCTCTCTCTCCTGTACCCATGCCCCCAGTTTCTCCCATCTGGGATGACTGGCAGGTGGGCATGTCCACATGCCACCCCAACCCATACGCCCCCCCCCCAGCTTCCCTACCTCCACAGTGACATCTGTCATGGGTCACAGACTACACTGACACACAGGTGGAATCCTGAGTCCGTGCTAGGGAAGCAAGGCAGCCTCACGAATGGGGGCAATGAGGACATGGTGGGGCAGTCCTGGGCGGAAACGCCCATGTGATGGCACACAGAGGACAGCTCAAACCCCACAGCTCTGAGCGCATGTGCTGTGGATCTCTGCAGCATGTGGTGCCAAGGGCAACTTGGAAAGACCAGAAATTAACCTTTTTGTGGTAGTTTGAATGTAATTGGCCCCCATAGGCCTGTAAGGAGTGGCACGGTTGGGTGGCCTTGCTGGAGTAGGTGTGGCTTTGTTGGAGGAAGTGTGTCACTTGGTGGTGGGCTTTGAGGTCTCCAAAGATCCTCAGTTTACTTCCTGTTGCCTATGGATCAAGATGTAGAACTTTCAGCTATCTCTCTAGCACCATATCTGCCTGCATGCTGCCATGGGCATGCCACGTCATGGTGATAATGGACTGAACCTCTGAACTGTAAGCCAGCACCAATTAATGTTTTCCTTCAGAAGAGTTGCTGTGGTCATGGTGTCTCTTTACAGCAATAAAACCCTAACTAAGATGCTTTTAAATTTTGTTTGTGAGACAGAATCGTGCTATGTAGCTCAGGCTGGCCTGGAACTCAATACTGTTGCCTCAGCCTTCCAGGGGCCAGTGGACATTAACTTTTTGCCTTATATTACCCATCAAAAGAACTTGGATATTTAAATGTGAAACAAAAACTTGCCAAGCATAAAGAGAAACTGGAGGGTAAGACTCATGGACTTTAGGATGGGCAATTTCCTTAAGCAAGACACAAAGCGGTAGGCTCCAGGAGACCCAGATGTCTAAGCCCTTTGGAAAAGACAGATAGAAGGAGAAAAGTGGCACCATTTCCAAGCAGGCAGAAGTGCTGTGTGTCTGGAAGGCATAGAAAATTCCCTCAAATCAATACAAAGGCCTCAAAATGCCAACCACAAATCAACAGTCACAGCAGTTCAAAGAAAGAATAAAATGCACATTAAAAAAAAATGCTCAAAAGCACCCAAACTGAGGGAAATGCAAGCGAATAAGACACATTCCCCTCATAGTGCCAGCAGCTAGCATTTTGAAAACGTTGAGCATTAATGAGGTGTGAAGAGAAGGGCACACTTCTACACAGCTATGGGAGTCTGGACTGCTCAGCCACTTTAAAAGGTGATTTGGCAAGGCTCTTAAAATGGAAAGTGCATGTACCTGGCAATTCTGATTCTGGATAGAAATACTCCCTCTTGTGCCCACAAAGCATGTATAAAAATAAAAGTGCTGATCCCCCTGTCTTTCATAAAACCAGAACCCTAAAATATCTGTCAATTAGGTAACAGCTAAGGGAACTCTGGACCATTCCAGGGAATACTATGCAGCCATCAAAAGGAATGAGCTATTCCAAATGCAATGCCATGTAACAGTACATATGAAAAAGCAGGACTGAGGAAATGGTTCAGTCAGGAAAGGTTTGTGAAGATCTGAGCTAGAATTCCAGAACCCATCTAAAAGCTGAGTATGGTGGCACATGCTTGTACCTTAGTACTGGGGTGATGGAGATGAGCAGATCCCTGGGGCTTATTGGGCAGCCAGCCTAGCCCAATCAGTGAGCCCCAAGTGTCAATGAGAGACCCTGTTTTAAAAAACACAGTGGGAAGCTCCTGAGAAACAACATCTAGTGTGGGCCTCTATCCTTCACATAAGTACATGTGTACATACTCCCAGACAGAAACACAGAAAAGAAAACAAAATCTGCAGGAAAAATGACCACAAAATAAAGTGATTCACATTTTAAACACACAACAGTATTATCTATACCTCTAATAATCAAGGTGTCAGCAAGTGTATTGAAAATGGTGTGAAAAATGATACCAGGTCTAGGGACAGGAGTGGATGGCACGTCTTGGTCGCCAATGTGATATTATTCAGAACCATCTAGGAGGTAAGCCTCTAGGCTAAACAGAGGTGAAAAGACCCACTCTGAATGTGGGCAGCACCATGGGTGGGTAGGCCCTATTCATAAACAGGACAAAGCCAGCTGAGGACCAGTTTCATCCTGGCACTGAGTCCTGAGTTTGGACAGGATGTGACAAGCTGCCTCGCTGTCCTGTTGTCCCACCATCCCTGCCCTGACAGACTAGTACCCCCTTCCACTGTGGGCTGCACGGAACCCACCTTAGTTCCTGTTCTAGTTGTGCTAAGACATCAAGACCAACTAATGAAAGGGTTTATTTGCAGCTCACGGTTTCAGAGGGTGAGTCCACGGCCATCGTGGTGGGAAGCATGGCAGCAGGCATGACATAGAAGTATCAGCTGGAAGCTCACATCTTGAGATACAGCTACAAGGCAGAAAAGCTAACTGGGAATGGCTGGGCTTTGGAAATACCAAAGACCCCACCCCAAAGTGACACACCTCCTTCCACAAGACCACGCATCCTAATCTTCCCACACAGTTCCAACTGGCAACGACACATTCAAACCACCACAAAATCCTTCCTCTCTTCATTTTGCTTTGTCAGAGAGAGAAGAGTAACTAAGGCAGGAGAGGTAACACCCAGGGGCCGTGTAACGGGGTAGGATCTGTCCTCTATCATTTCACTACCAGAAGCAGAACACTTTTTAGACGCCAATATTCAACTTCTTTTGTAAGAAGCAAGAAACTTGAAGACAAAAACAATGTGTAGAGATCCTGTTCTGCTCTCCATTATCGGCCCTTGTTTTTGTGAGGCAAAGGTAGCTTTGTTCCCAGTGGAAAAGCTCCTGCAGAGGGTTCACCATATGCTGGGAGGGCTACCCTGGGCTGCCACACCAGAAACGTTTGGGACAGAAGTTCCAGAGCTTCTACTGGAAGCAGTCACATCCAAGTGCTGGCCTCTTTCCAACTTCCGGTTGCCACTCACAACATCTCATGCATCCTGACTGAAGAAACTATAGGCCAGTGTGGGAGGCGGAGGCAGGGAGATTGCTGAGAGGTCACACTGAGTGTGAGGCTATCCTGGGCTATGGTGTAATAGCCCATCTCAAAAAACAAACAAGCAAACAAACAAAAACCAAACAGAAACAAACAAAACAAAACAAAGCTAATGAAACAACCAAGGGAGAGAAGAGGGGGGGGGGAGAGGGAGAGAGAGAGGGAGAGAGAGAGAGGGAGGGAGAGAGAGGGAGGGAGAGAGAGAGAGACAAAGGGGGGGAGGGAGAGAGGGAGAGAGAGAGGGAGAGAGAGAGAGAGAGAGGGAGAGAGAGAGAGGGAGAGAGAGAGAGAGAGAGGGAGAGAGAGGAGGAAGAGAGAGAGAGGGAGGAGAGAGAGGGAGGGAGAGAGAGACAGAGAGGGAGAGAGAGAGGGAGGGAGAGAGAGACAGAGAGAGAGGGGGGAGGGAGAGAGGGAGAGAGAGAGACAGGAAGAGAGAGAGAGAGGGAGGAGAGAGAGAGGGAGAGAGAGAGAGGAGGAAGAGAGAGAGAGAGGGAGGAGAGAGAGAGCGGGAGGGGGAGAGAGAGACAGAGAGGGAGAGAGAGAGAGAGAGAGAGAGAGAGAGAGAGAGAGAGAGAGAGAGAGGGGAATCACAGCAAAAGTGTCTGACGACTCACATCAGACCTCGTGCCCAGGGCTCAGCACCCCTAATTTCACCTAATATAGTAATCTCAAGAGAACAGCAGCTTTGTTGCCCACTTAACAGAACAAGAAGGAGAGGTTTAGCTGGATTCAGGATCTCAAAACCAAATGCCCAAACTGCAGTGGATGCCACTGACTTCAAGCCCTGGGTCAGGCCTCCTCCTCAAACAGCCGCCCCAACCACACTAAACAGTGAGGCTGGCTTTGCTTCAATTTGTACATCAATATTCAATTTCCTCCCATTCAAGCTGAGGGATAAAGAAGGGCTACCATTTCTCCTGTGTGGCCCTGGCGATCTACCAAGTCTGGTCCATAGTGAGTAGAGAAGTCGTCTGTACACCACAGTGGCCAGAAGCCCGAGGCACTGAAGTCCAGTGGCTCTGCCAGGAATAAGGGGATTGTAAGGCAGATGACATCCCCATGGAGGCAGTCCCACCCCGTCAGAGTGCAGATGTCCTGGTTTCCTGAACTTTACTTATAAGCAGAATCTGTGTTCATCACGTCAGCTTATGGCTGGGGCTCTAGTGTTATTAGTCAGCAAAGGCCTGGAATTCCTTTCTTCCTCCAGCTGGTGTTCCTGGGGTGTTTCATGCTAGTCCTGTTTCTAATCCATCACCAGACAGCAGCACAAGAAAGAGCAGGCAACGTGGTCCAACTAGCAAGGTGGGTGGTATACTTGCTTTCCTGATGCTGAGAACTCTTAGAAAAACCAATGGTATAGCAAAGTTCCCCCAACGTCTGATGCTCAGGGAAATTTAGCAAGAAGAAAGGCAGATGGGATAGATGGATTCATTTAAGTCAAGGAACAACATCAAACCATTCTGGGGACATTTCCTCTGAATGGAACATGGTTTTCCCTAGCTGCTTCCAGCTAACTCCCAACCAGGGTCCTACTAGGTCACAGCTAAGCCACATTCCGCACCCACACACGCGCTTATGCGCAAAGGAGCCTCTGCGTGGTCCCCTTTCCTTGGCAAGACCAGACCTCAGCTTACTATAAATCCTTTCCAGTTTCCAAGATGCAAAGCAGTTTCCATTTTCTTGATGACACATTTTCTGATCACTCCTAGCTCATTTCCAGTTCCTCCAAGGAACTGGCTCAGCCATGAAATTCCACACCACTTTCATACTGGTATCACTGTGCATGTGTCATGCTCTCCCAGAAGAATTAAGCTTGATCATTCTCCAACTGCAGTTCTGTTGGGTCTCCCGGTCCCCCTGTGTGTGAACAACTGGTCCATGAGAAACAAGGTTGTTTGAAAAGATGTCTGGATGAAGAAATGACAAGAACAGTGCCTGGCTTATGTAAGATGTCAAGTATGATACACAATTCCCACACTACAAGTATTTAACATAGGAATTCCTTACCCACTTGTCCCTTAGCTAGCAATTCATCCAAGAAAGCTAACCGAGGCAGGCCCATTTGCACACACATGACAGCCGAAACAAGCCTGCACATCCTCCCTTCATCACCCCATCCTAATGCTGGTTTTGAGGTGCACGGTGCCGAGTGCCAGGACGTCCCAGTCCCACCAGAATACATCTCAGAATCAAGCAACGCTTCGGTGTAGGGCCAAAGGGTTCTCGGGAACAGCAGCGGTAAGAATGGAAGGATGCTGGACACACTGAAAAGTTATTGATTGTGGGGTAAGGGTGTCTTTACAGTTTATGTAGAAAATTCCTACTAAGTAAACAATTTTAAAGAGATAACACTAGATGTTAAAAGGTCTCAGTTACCTGCCCCTAGGGTCAGTCGGGACATCTCAAAGCACCAGGAGTCCACACTCTGGGGAGTCGGGTTCCCGTGGGATGCCTGGTGGCCCTGCCGCCCTGCACGCTCGGTAGGAAGCGCGCTGGGTCTGAGGGAAGGGCCAGGTTTCCTCCCCCAAGAGCGTAGAGCTCGCTCAGGCGCTGGTGTTTGCGGAGCAAAGTCTCTGCGGTGGCTCTGCCAGCGGGGACACGCGTCGCTCAGACGCTCCGGGTCACCAGAGCCAAACTGAATTTGGAATTTTGCCTGCCCCGCAGCCCGGGAGGGGATGTCCGCTCCCTTCGCCCCTACTCACCTGCTTCTCTGAGCCACGTCATTTTCCTCTTTGCTTCTGGCTCCCGAAGGAATCTGTGCAGCGACCGGGTTCCAAGGCTCACCAGAAGAGACAGGGTGGTAAGGTAGTGGGAGGTGCACTCGCCAGAGTCCCCACCCTGCCCTGGGGGGTTGGGGTGGAGGGGTGCAGAACAGCCGATCTGGTCCCCACTAAGCCCCGGGTATCCTTCGGCGACATCGCACGATAGGTGACTGGGACCCCGGGAGGAAGGGACATGCAGCGGGCAAAACTTTGGGTCCTCCAGTGGCGACTGCGGGAAAGGCCGCCTTTACTTCTGCCCGGGGTCGTTCCAGTTGCGGGGTTGCTGGCTGGGCAAGGCGGCGGTGCGCAGCACTCTGGCTCGAGGCGACCCTGCCCGGCTGAACCCGCGCGCCTCTCGGCCTCTGCACCGCTCTGCGCTCCGCCAGCCTGACTGAGCGCTCTCGGGGCCCCCCGCTCACTCCGCGCCTCTCTGGCGCCCCCAGCGGCCACGCGCAGCACAGCGGGGCCGGGCAGGGCCGAGCGCGCCCCGCCTCCTGCCTCCTCCGCCGCCCTCCTCCCTCTCGCAGAGCACTCAATGTCGGAACGTTCCGAAGATGACGTCGGAGCGTTCTCGAATCCCGTGTCTCTCGGCTGCTGCTGCCGAAGGAACAGGGAAAAAGCAACAAGAAGGAACAGCAATGGCGACACTGCACCGCAAAGTGCCCAGTCCGGAGGCGTTTCTGGGCAAACCCTGGTCCTCCTGGATCGACGCCGCCAAATTACACTGCTCCGACAGTAAGAACCCCACCGCCTGCTCCTCCTTTTATTATCCTGTAACCTTTCCATTCACCTAGAGCCACTGGGAAAAGTGTGTGTGTGTGAGAGAGAGAGTGGCCCCCGGCGTCCTCCATGCTTCTCCCTCTCTCTCTAAATAAATACACACAGACACATACCATCAGAACACAGAGAGGCCCGGCTGCCAGCAAGGCTGTCTGTCTGTCTGTGTCCAGCTCCCTGGGGCAGGCAGCCCGCGGGGTGGGCTTTCGCAGCCCCACGGTGGTATCTGTTTAAAAGGCGACTCTGTTGCTGCTTGCATAGTTTATTTGGTACCTATCTGGGCCAGGTAGATGGACTCGGGAGAAAATGTTGCATTGTCAATTTTTGCAAGATTTTCAGATACAGTATTTATATCGATCTGTTTGCCAATAAACACTCCCCCCCCCCCCGACTTTGGCTTTCCCCCCCTTTTTTCCTCATTTTCTTTTCTCCTTTTCTTTTTCATCTGCAGATGTAGATTTAGAAGAGGCTGGAAAAGAGGGTGGCAAAAGCAGGGAGGTTATGAGGCTTAATAAAGAAGGTAAGTGGAGCTCTTGGCATTTTAGTGTTAGCGTGTGTGGCAGTCTTCACAGGCTTTGGAATATAATGTGAATTGTTCTGCTGGGTACAGAGTGACTAAGGCTTGTCAAAAACTGAGCACGCCCGGTGACTACTGTTTCACTGTTAACTTCCTTCCAAGTATAAACACAACTGGGGTGGGGGATGCAGACTGGGAGAGGGAGGATGGAGGCAGAAGTTTACCACACGCCACTGGAGTCCACATCTGAACCTCCTAATGGTATCTGCCATTCTCCTTGAAGCACCATTGGCCACTAGTGGTGGTGGGGTGTGAAATCCCTGTGTGAGGCACCCTTCACAAGCATTCCAGCCTCTCTTGTGTGTAAATTCACAAGTTGTAAGGAACCCCACATGGTCAGTCACTCCAGCCAGCAGCTACTTCTCCACTCTCACTGAAAACCATTGTGCGTGACAAGCCTTGGCTGCAAGTGACATTTTGTGTCTGGTCGAAGATTGTAGGGGCATCAATATGTGCAGATCCCTAGCCAATCTGTGCTTCCCAGCATGCAAATATGATACCTGAAAGAGACAGATGATCTCGGGTCTGGGCCTGTGAATGAAACCCATAATGCCAGACCTGGGGATCACATACCCATGGTTGTGTAAGTCAGTTTTGCTGTTTGCAAGCCCACCATTTGGCACTCTGGCCTCTGGGTTCAAATGGAGCTACTCTGGAGGCCACTTTTCTGCTTAGAGAAAAGATGGGTTCATTTGAATTGTGATGCACCATTGGATATACAACTGTCTGAGGTTGGCCGTGGGAGGAAGGTGCAGGAGATCGCTGGGAGGTGTTAAAAAAGTTCAGACATGACCATAGGAGCATTTTCTTGTTATCCATGAATGGAGAAAACCCATTTGACAGACTAGTCCACTGATGACAAGGGGGTGTTACCTGAAAAGGTGGATGGAACCTGCTTGAAAGGTGGACCTCAGTTTGCAGACTGACACCCAAGACTGTTGGTTTTCAGTGCCCCATCAACTCTTGACTATCCAGTGAGGAAAATTTGTTCCTCCAGAAAGAATAATGCGGAGGTTAAAATGTGTATTCAAGGGTGGTTCTCTGGCTCCATGTGTCTGCTAATTAAGTACTTTGGGAACAAAACAGCATTCTAAAGATGTTTGCCTCTAAATATCTTAGCGTGATTTTGACGTGTGTGTTTAGGATGCATAAGGGAATGATGTCAAGGGGGCTCCTGACAAGTGGCAGCTTATCTGTGCTAAATGTCCACGTGTGCTGGCGGTGGAAAGGGATCCCTGGTGGTCACTTCACGGGAAACTCTTGAGGTCTTGAACCACTCAGAGAGCTGAGCTCTCAAACCACGAGATTTGTTGCTACGATGAAGGCGCAAAAGCCTGTATGTTAAAGTTGACGAAAGGCTGCAGCGTCATGGGATTGGCACCTGGCAGGCCTGGGTGATGCATTGGGATTCTCTGGCCACTGCTATCTATTTCTAAATAATCATGTTCCCAGATTCTCTTTGCTGCATGAGAAATGGATTCTTTTAAGGGCAAATGAAAAGCTGTCCTTCCCTCAGAAGTCGCAGATGTTACATCTGGCTTATCACGTCCTCTGTCCTGTAAAGGTACAAAGATTTTGCATTCTAGTTGAATGCATCTTTATGGAGGATACCCACTGTGCGGTGTGCCATGTGGTTGGCCTACATAGCCACGCATGGACTTCCTCTCTTTGTTGTGGGCCTGGTGGAGTGGCCTTGGGTGAGAAGTTGAGAGGTTCCTGAGGTCATCCTGGTATAGGAGCTTAGCTTTCCTTATAGGGAAAGAAAAAGTATGTGCAACAAATCTGTGTTCCGTGGTAAGAACTTCAAGGTTGGGCTGGGACTCTGTCAGAGTGTTTGGTCACGTCGGGCCTCCTTGTTGGAATCATCAGGTGGGAGGCCTTAGGGTGGGTAGATATTTGTGGAGGGTTGTTGCAGGACACAAAGTGGCCCTTGTGGGACGCTGGGGATCTGTGTTTATGAATATACATGACTGGTGCAGTTGGCTAGAAGCAGGTCTTGAGAAGACATGTGGTAATAAAAGAATAAAAATTTAGGGTTGGATTGACTGTTGTGGTGTCAAATATATAACATAAAACTTACTGTATTAAGCTCTTCTGAGTATAGAGCCTAGTGGTATTTACAACCACCACCACCTCATTTCCCAGCCTTTTTACCATCTCAGGCAGAAACTCTGTACCAGCATATGCATATGATGACTTCCCATGTCCCCTTGCCCTCAGGCCCGGCATCTCCCATTCTCTTTCTGTCTCTGTGAAGCTCTCTGTTCTAGAGTCCTCGTGTAAGCTGAATCACACAATATTTGTCATCTCTGTTGTCTTCTTTCTCGTGTGCATTCAGGATTCATCCACATTATAGGAGGTATTGGTACATTCCTAATGTACAGTCCTGTTCCCTTCTATTTATACTACTCACCCGTTGGATATGTGGGTCACTTCCACCTTTGACTATTGTGAATACTGCTTCTTTGAGCACTGGTGTGATGCAATCATTTTTAGACTGAAGTCAGAGAGGGAAGTTGGGCTGGAAATATAAAACAAGAATCATGTGCCTTCTGAGCTTCCTCACCACTGATTTGGTAGATACCATAGGCACGCACAGAATTTCAGAATAACCTGGAGTTTGCGGTATCATTCCTGGTGCGTCCCTTGTCTCACTAACCTTCCTTTGCTTTGATTTGTCAGTCACCTGTGTTGATTAGGAATGGTTAGCTCTGAAGTCTGCTCATCAGCTTTCTTATTCCCTCTAAAACTGTAGTTACAAAGAACTCAGCCAAGGCATTTGAATTGTAAACTGTTGCTAATTCCTTTTGGCCTGGGCTTATGAGGGTTGCCTTAGAGCAGCTTCCCTGCAAGATGAACCAGGGAGAACTGGGAGCCAGCTCCCCACTTAGGCCCTAGGGAGAGCTTCACTCCTCTGGGCTGATTCTCCAGCTGTAAAGCAAGGGGTTTGGGACTAACTGCCCACCACAATCCCTCTGAGACTTCTTACCCAGGCTTCACTAGTGACTGTCGCTACCTTTAAGATGCACTCATGCTGAACAGCCTGACTCCAAAGAAACTTAAAAAAAAGAAAGAGAAAAAAAAAAAAAACAAACAACAACATCAAAACCCCTCACATTAAAAAAAACAAAACAACACAACACAACAAAGCATCCTTAAATGACTTCAGAAATTGAAAATAACTGGGGGTAGTTTCTCAGTTTTTAAAAGTTTATCTCAATGTTGACAAAAAAAAAAATTCACTGTGTAGTCTGCTTACTAGAAATGGTTGTGAGTGACTTGGGGTCTTCAGTGGCTGAATCCAGACCCCACGGAAGAGAGGAGCTGAGTCCAGACCCCACAGAAGAGAGGGGCTGAGTCCAGACCCCACAAGTCCAGACCCTACGGAAGTAGAGGACCCACCAAATATGTGTTCTCCCTATGAAGAGCACTCTGGACTCAACTTGAGACTGTCAAGCCCTAAGCTTTGCTCAGAAGAGGGTCCCAGGAACCTTGCTGGCCCAATCTTCATGAGAACTGGGCTATGATAGAAAATTCCAAGGAAGGCTGTTTTTCTAGGCTAACTCTGTCTGTCACACTCTTCTATCCTCTAGCTTGGAAGGGGTCACCTGAAGACTTTTCCCAAGTGAAAGTCTTACTCAATTTGGGAAGATGTTCTCATTACTAAGGACCTCAACCACCTTTGTAAGAAGAAATGCCAACTTATAGACAAAGAGTGCGGTCCATGTATCTCAGAAGTGCCCTTAACTATAAAACATGTTAGCCAGAAGTGTGAATGAGATAATAGAAGAGAGTTCAGCATATTTAGTAGGTGCTGAATGCATGCCTGTTTTTATTCTTTTTTTATTATTACAACTATTACCATCATTTATTGCTGAAACTAGTTCAGTAAAATGGTATAATTTTAATTACCATGAATTTTTAAGTCATCTGTGGTAAAAAGAAAAGACATACTGTATGAAGAACTCCAATTTTGGAGCAAAGTGTGCTGTAATTATGAAACTTAATGGTTTAAAAACAATTTATGTGGACATAGTATTTTTCATAGACTAAAGCTAAGAAGTGGGTTTTGTCAAAAGCAGAAGAAAAATACTTAGGCAGTTCATGGCTTCAGAACATGAATTTTTTTTTCACTCTTTCTGGTAGCTTCTGAGCTCTACAAAAATACATTTGAAATGATAAGTTGTTTCATTTATTATGGAGAAAAGTGAGTCCTCTAAGGACATTTCTGGGCCCTTTGGAAGCCCGTACTTGGGCAGGAGTGTGTCTAAGGTTTCCAGCATTTCATTTGGTGAAGGTAAATGTAAAATGCTTCCAGTGGCAAAGTGAGCTGGACCAGAGAAGGCATGCTGTGCAAGTGCTCCCGAGACACTGGAAGAGCAGGGAATGTGAGAATGAGCTCTGGGTGGGCTCCTGGTTAGGGCTGGAAGGGAGCAGCTTAGAGGGGAAAATGGCAGCTGGCCTGGGAAGATGATGTATTCTTACGACCCAAGCCAGGGAAGCTAGAGACAAGCCATGGAGATTTATGGGAAACTGTCTTCAGCTTCTTTATCATTACACAGACAACTCTGTTATCTATGCTAATAGGAGATGGGAAGGCCCGAGTCTGCAGATTACACCGATAAACCTCATTTTCACTATTAATTTCAACTTTGTTCTCAGTTACACCTGTCCTCCTCCACTTTGCTGGGAGCAGCAAGATTTGTTTATGGTGGCCTTTCAGTGGCTTCTCTGTTGCCCTGGACTTGCGGAAGGACAGGAGAGAGGGAGAGGCAGGCAGCTCAGGTGGTGGAGAGCGAGAAGAAAAGGAGAAGTGAGGTGTTGGGAAAATAAGGCTCACAGTACTGTGCATCTGACAAGCAGGGCGGCTGAGCTGAGAAGGTGCACCAGACCGTCCACTCGGGGAAATGCAAAGCTTTGGAAAAGAGTATCTCTTGGAAGTTACGAGAATTTCCTCGTGCCTAGATCCTATGTGGAGAATGTGGTGTGGCTTTCCTTTCCTCTAGAACAGGAAGTTGGCTTGGAAACTGTATACAAAATATTACTGTCAAGGTTTGAGTTAGATTGGGCCTTCACCTTCTATAATAATAGTAGATTTTTTGTTTATTCTTTAGCTTTGAAGATGTAGACCTTAAATTCATCTAAAATCTACTTAAAAATAATCTCCGAGTTACAGAATTCAAGAGTATATCCTTTACTGGAAAGTCTCTCACGCATCCATTTGTTTCTGTATCTTTCCAAAGATATCCTTGGGTGGATTGAAATAAATACATGCATACTTCCATGGCCTCTCTACTGTACGAGTGACAGCTCCCAGCTACAGTCTAGCATCTTGCCATTTCTCTCTGTCTTGGAGGACTGTCTGTTAGTGTAAGGATGTAAGGACAGTATAAGGCCTGGTCTTCTGAGGTACCTGTGTATAGGAAGGTGCTGTGCCTTTTTGGCTTCCTTCATACACGGAATCCACTCTCCCACCCACCCCTGCAGTGCCAGCTCTGGGATGACTCAGGGACACAATCATGGTAGACACAGTGCCCCTTCCCTGGGAGTTCTTCCTGCCTGGCAGTAACCTCAGACAACAAAAAAGCCACAGTGATTGTGAGGGGTGCCCTGACAGAGAAAGCAGGGGTGTTGTTGGAGAGCATGAGAGGAGGGTCAGATTTAGGTTAGACTCTCCCAGAAGAAGTTTTACGTCAGCTAAAACCTGTAGGATAATGGAAGTTCTCATTGTGTGGACCTGGACAAGGTGGAGCTGAGCAAAACAGTATATGTGAATGCCCAAAGTACAAGAGAATGTGGAATGTTCTAGAACTCAAAAGGTTTTATTGCTGGAGGGAAGCTGGCAGAACAGAGGTGTCCGTTTTCTCACCAGTGACAATGATGACATTTTGAGCCAAGCATTTATTGTGACAGGGAGCATCATGTGCTGCTCATTGGTTTCTGGCAGTGACCCCTACCCCTCCAACTGTAGACAACCAAAATGTCTCTCTACATGTGCCGGGGAGGCAGAGTGATCTGGTAGAGAGTCACCAGGATAAAGCGAAGCTGGAGAAGTAAGAATACAGGGAAACAGTGAGAGAAAAATGCAGGGGTATTTTGCTACTCTTCCTTGCCTTGGGCCTGCAGCCCATATATGAGTCAGCCTTACCAACTGCCCAACAGGGCAAGCGGACTGCGGGGCCAAGTTTGAGAGTCTGAGAGAGAGAAGGCTCGTCTCTCCAGGAGACCTCCCAAAGTCTCCCAGCCCGTGGCTCCATCTGAGGTCAGCAGTGACAGTGACACCTGTTCCAACTAGCCCCGCCCTCCCTCACTATGGTGACAGGAGGATTCTGATAATGGAGGTTTGGAATTCAGTGGTCCCTGATGTCAGAAGCACCCCGGCAAAGCATCCGGATTTCAGTTTATATTGAAAGTCAGACTGGAAATACAACTGGCATTCTCTGCAGTTTGATTACCCATGGGATATGCCTGAAATGGGGTTGAGCATGAAGAGAACAGAGCAGCTGGCTTCAAGATCTGCACGCTAAGGATTAGGAAGCCTGGAGGGCAGGGCCAGGCCTGGCTCCTGATGCCTCCTGATGGGTACGTCACGTGCTTGACAGCATCATCTAGGGCTGTAGGACCATGTTGACCTGTTCAGTTACCAGCTGGCAAGGGGTCTGTTGGCTCTGCTGCGGAGCTGATGGGGGAAAGCTAGATAGGCTGGTTTCTCGGTAGATTATGTTCCTATGCTCTGGGCTGACTTTCATTTGTGATGTTTGGCTTCATCCCTGACATCCTTCTGCTACCTTCTATCCAATGGTAGCAGCCAACATGGTGAAACCTGGTCCTGATGAAATCCTTGTTTGTATCTGAGGACCCCACACCCCAAGCAACCCAGTGTTTACATCTGGGAAAAGTGGTCATTCAGTGACTTCAGCAGTTAAATGTAGCTGTCATAGAAACAGAGCATTAGCCAACAGCTTGGATCTTTGCTGAATATTGTAGAAAGTGAATGGCAAGGGTAGACTTCTGTGTGTCTCTTCTAAAACTCAGTCTAGGATCCTGCAGTGATGGGCTCCCTGCTGTGCTCTATGACAGGGCTCAGACTGACTGCCTCTGCTACATGGACCTGACTTTGAGCCCTAAGACACTGGAACTGAAGGGAAAACTTGGGAAGGCTCTTCCTGCAAATGGGCTTAGATCTAGGCTTAGGATCCTGAGCAGTGGAGGCCTTAGCTTGGTTCACCCAATTCCTGCAATGAAAGTTGGAATCTCTGTGTGGCTAGAGCATCTGTTTTCATGTAGATGCTTTATCCTTGTGCCTCTCCCCACCCCATTCCACCTGCCAATTTTAAAGTGCTTCATGAAAAGAAGGAAACTGAGTGCTTGGCAGGGCAGGACAAACTGGTGCCAGGTCATGGTCATCGGAAGATACACGTGTCAAAGATGGACTCTCTGAACATGCAAAGGTTATACTGACGTGTTGAGTTCTGCAAAGCAGGTTTTGAGTTTGTGGATGTTGATGGTACAAGGACACCCTCACCAGGGTGCAGTGTTGCCTGGCCCAGTACCCCAGTAGGTCATGGAGTCTGGGGCTAGGCAAAAAGGTGATGGTGTTGTAGGGGTAGATGGTAGACGATTGAGACACCTTCTCTTACCAAGGTGATGTCCAGTTCTTCTAAAAAGTATAATGACCAAGATCGGAGTTCAGCTCAGTGGTAGAGCATCTGCCTAGCATGCACAAGGCCCAGGTTTCAATTCCCACTCCTTCCCCATAACCCAAATGCACTGGCCTCACAAGGGCAAATCCTGCCTGAGCCTGCTTCTCTGAGGTTCCTAGAGGAGTCATGTTTGTGTGGATAGAATAGAATGGTACATCGTGGGGGCTGGGTTTGGAAAGGTAAAGTTTGGCCTTTGTGGGTCCAGAGTTTTGGGTATAGAGGCTAAAAGATTGGAGATGGCTGGTGGTAAGGGTTCTATGACAGTGTGGATGTATTTAAAACCACCAAACTATGCACTTAAAAATAGCTACAGTGGTTAATGCTGTGCTGTGTGTATTTCGCTACACACAGAGTTCATTGGCATGGCAGCCTAGGGAGTTTCATGCAGCATTATTTAAATTTTGACTCAACCATTTCCCAGCTGTGTGTTAATTTCAGATTTAATTTCCTCATTTTGAGAATGGAATAATAGTTCCTCTCAGAGTTGCTGTAAAAATAAATGAGATACTGTCTGGCATCCTATAGGTACCTAGTAACGTAAGCTGTGCTTATGGTCATTTTTACCAAATACTTAGGTCCTCTTCTTTGTCTTATTTGAGCTGCCATTTCCAGGGGACAGATTGTATCAAGATTGTTTCCGGAGTGGGCCAGGACACTTCCTGACATTGGGCCAAATGTTCGTATTGTCTTTGGGTCCTCATGATCACCCTGTGAGGGAAATTCTGTTCTTAGCTGAATTTTAGAAACCGGGGAGCCAAGTCTCAGAGGGATTGAGTCATTTACCTAAGTGGCTCAGCTGAGAAATAGGGGAGCTGGGATTCGAACCCTGAGGCTGGCCGAACCCAGAGTCTGTATTCTGATCAGGGCCATAATGTCTCTCATTCTTGGAACGGTGTGAGACAAAAGGCACACTGAAGACACATCTAAGAGGTGCACATGGGCGTCTGCAGGCACCGAGCAAGGACCTTAAGTGTTGCTCCCTGACACCTGGCCCAGCCCTGTGGGGGATTGTGTCCTTGCAGCAGAATAGTGCAGAGAGACTAGTCGTCTATCCCTTCACCTCTGTAAGACCCATCAATGATGGGCTCTCTCATCCCAAGGCCCCAGCTTTGGGCCTGTGTGGTCAGAGCACTGGCCCCAGGGAGGCACAGGAGCTGATGCAAACTGTTCCTTTTTAGAAGAAGGTGTTAGCAAAGACGGTTGCCAAGCAACTCTAGGGGCATCTCTCTACAGTGATGATGTCTCTCCTTTTCCCCCCTTTTGAACATCTTCTAGGCTGCTGTTCAGTTTGCTATTGGCGTTGGAATTGTTAGTATTTTCGTGAGGGGTGTGCTGCTTTGGATGACTGAGTGCAGGTAGCTTTTCAATCCCTGCCACATTCAAGGTGTCCTTTTGATGGTGATATGCCTGCTAAGTGGGTGTGAAAGCCCTTTGCCTCCTGCAGCCACAGCATGCCCTAGCTGTCACTGGCTCTGAGGGCAGTGATGAAGGAGATTCTTCAGACCTGAGTGGCTGAGAAAGACACAGACTGCATCTTCCACATGAGGACAGGGTGAAGTAGCCATGTTCAGCCCCTGTCACTCTGGATTTTATCTGCTCTACATTAGCAAGGCCACTTGAGCATTGTGTATGGGATTCTCCTACGGGCCTCAAAGATGCTGTTCTCCCCCACCATGATTTCAGACAACAGAGAATCTTGTGAGTTTTCTTCAGCACTGTCGATGTTCCTGCAGGCACTCCTCTGTGTGAGACTTTAGTGTCCTGGCCTGCTGACTGGTGACCTTATTCCTTGTTTTATTTTCCTGATAAAGGTCACAGTATCATGTCCTAGACTAGGAGGAAGGGAGTGAGCCACTGGAAAGTGCCACTGGTTACCGTGGGGTAAGGAAAGCCCTATGTGGCCTATAAAGAAGAGCCCCATTGACCATGTTCCCACCCTTCATCCCATCTCCGGGAGCTTCCCCTATCCCCCTATATTCCTCTTCTGCAGAAGCAGAGTGAGGCCCAAACAGGACATGTGTGCAGATGAACGCTGCCACTTCCTGTGGCTGACACAAAAGACTAAGGGGCAAAGGTAGACCCGGAATATAAACATCAGCTCTGAGCAGATCCTGGGAACTTCTGTAAATCAGATGTGTCTAACCTTGCCCACTGTCCAAGTGCATCAGGCTAGCCAAGAATACACACATTTGTAGGTGACAGAGTCACATCACAGTGTCAGAAGGCTGGACGTTCCTGCTTTAAACAGTAGATAGCCCGAGAGCCGCAAGAAGGCATGCTTCCTTTAGAGGCTTAGATGCACGCACGCTCTCTCCTCTGTTGCCTGCTCCTCACGTGGCTTCTTGCTCTCTGCAGACCTTGCTGCCTGGTGAACCCTTACCATTCCCTCCATAGAGACGAGTGTGTCACCAGCCCCAGCTTCTCAGTAGAGTGCTCCTTCTCTGTCCCTGGAGGGTTGCATCCCCTAGCCTCCCTCAAGTGTTTCTGTGGACCCCCACACTCTCTTCACTCAAAAGCTAGAGCAGACATGTGCATCTTTAGAGTAGCCTCATATCTGGTGTCTGCCTCTTAGTGTGAGAGCGGCTCTGGCCTCCACTCTTTGCTCCTCATTCTGGGTTCGCCTGTCCCCCGTGACCCAGACTGTTATACTCCCTTAGTTTTCAGTTCCCTGCCTCCCCTTCCCTACATACCACTTCAAAAATTAATCTCCCCCAAATTTACATTTATCAGGTGTTCAATAAATGAACACTTTTCCTTACTTCACTGTTAGTGGCTTCAGGTACCATGGCCCTCTTGGTCCAGCGTTGAGTCCCCTCAACCCAGCAGGTAGACTGTCCTCACAGGTGTCTTGGGCCAGCTGTTCCTCCTCTGTCTCTGCCTCTGCCTATAGTGTCTTCTTGTGCTCACACCCACTCTCTTGCTGCTGGAACCAGCCTGTGCCTGGAGATAGCCTCCTGGACTCTCAGGCTATACGGACGGCCTACACGTTCCTCTGTGCTGAAGGCTGTGTCCACCACGCATTTCCGCCCTCAACTCTTACAATTCCTTCCACTTTTACATGGTGCCAGAAATCAAACTCAGGTCGTCAGGCTTATATGGCAAGTGCCTTACCCACTGAATCATCTTTCGAGTGCTGGGAAGTTCTTTTAATATTCAGAGGTAAAACCCACCTGCAATCTTCCAATTCAATGTCAACATTAACATTTTTCACACAGAAAGATGAGATGCGTAATAGTCTCTGTGTACATACCATGTAGAATAAAACAGTGGTCTGCACTGTGTCTTGTTTATTATAACATATACATGAATTTATTTATACATAAAATGTATCCATCCAGTTCTTGGTAAGGAATATAAACTATTTCTGTAACATTTTAAAATAAGTTGCAGACCTAACGACACTCCACCTCTAAGTGTCTGTCACTTTCGCCACATCTTGATTGTGTTGTTTTGAGCTAACACATTTGAGTTTTCAGAGCTTCATCTTGTACAAAACATGCCACACATTACAAAGGTGGATTTTCCTTCTGCAATGAGAACATCATTGTGTGGGGACCGTTCTGGCTCTCAGTGAAATCTCTGCTCGATAGCAGGGAATTTCCTGGGGCTCCCTTGGCATCCGTCAGTGGTCCCTGCCTGGATTCATCATTTCTTCAGAGGGGGAATGGGATGATCATTTATGGACTCTGTCTTTCTGACCTACTTTTTCTGGCCAGCATTCTCTATAATGAAGAACTCATTCTGCCGAAGCGGAAGGAACCACTCCTTTAAATTTCTCTTGAAAGGACTTTCCCTTTAATTGCCAGCTTTCTGAGACTGGGGTTGAACACCGTGATTCTTAAGCTGGTGAGGAGGGCAAGGTCAAGGATTGGTGTGCTGGCATTTCAAGGTTGTGTGTTGTGAAGACATACTCATGTGGAAGCTCAGACAGGGAGCCCCAGGACGGACAGTGCAAGCCAGTCCTGGTTGGTAGAGCCTGGGTTTTAAATCACCGGGAAGCATTATCCCAAACACTCAAGGGACCCTCTACTTTAATTTGGGGAAGGAAGAAGATAATTACATTTAAAATAATCTGGTTCTCACATTCCAGCTGGAGTATTTGTTTAGCCTGGGTTAGATGAACCACTGAGTCAAATTGCAGACTCAGGTGAGTGATGCTCCTGTCTTAGGAAGCCAGGGTGCTTCCTCTATCACTGGCTCAGCAGAAAACCACTGGGCACCCAGGATGTGGTGCCACAGGGCTGGGCCCATTGTGTGGGTAGACAAGGAAACAGCGTTGGCCAGTGCCCTCCAGGAACTCACCTTGCAGCTCACGGGGGTCCCTGGCACTGCACAGAGGATGCAGAAGGGCTTAAGATCCCCAGTGAAAGGAAAAGGAGAGACGTCAGTCTGTAGTCAGCAAGACCTTTGACATAAGCACAGGGCTGTTTGGGTATGGTTCTGCCTGGAGCATGGTGAAGGGTGTGTTGTAGAAGCCAAGTTCAAGTTGGAAGGAAGGGAAGGAGGGAGGGAGGGAGAGAGGGAGAGAAGGATGGATGGATGGATGGAGGGAGGGAGGGAGGGAGGGAGGGAGGGAGGGAGGGAAGAAGGAAGGAAGGAAGGGTGAACATTTCAGATAGAGACAGCAAAAATGGCTAGAATGTGGAGAGTCAGAGTGTTCCAGGGAAGAGCTGCAGAGGCCTGTGGAGAGCTTTCGGTTTGACAGACAGCAGCTCTTGGAAAGGATGTTATGGTGAAATTCCATCAGGACCAAATAAACCACAGCTTCATCCATGTGAGGGACCACTGCAGACATCCATGGGATTTCAAGGAAGCACCGCCCTTTCTTTCTCTCTCTTTCTTCTTCTTTTTTCTTTTTCTTTTTCTTTCTTTTTTTTTTTTTTTGGTTTAGTAATATTTATGTGCATCTTGATTTCTCTCTTTGGGGTTCTGAGAACAACTATCCCCTTCGTACACACATATACCTTAAGGTTTTTTTGTTGTTTTGTTGTTTTTTGTTTTTACAATTAGTCCATTACTATCAGTATTATTTTAATGAATATTTAGTAACCTACTCTAAAAAGTTGCTAATTATAAAGTGTACTGATGATAAGCTGTTTAGCAAACAATTGATCAATAATAAAATATTCTAAATTGTTATAAATTTTATCCCATCCAGTGCTTTTTGTCTTTTTCTGAATTCTCAACCCTGCATCTCAAGCTTTCATTGTGGACTCAGGGATGAGGCTAGTTACTGTCTTGTTAAAAAGTCCACAGTACAAATACAGTGTGAACAACTTCTTGGACAGTAGTCAGCAATGCAGACCCACTGACACTATCCCATTACAGCCAGTTTTTATAATCTGAATTTTATTACAGATCTTTGGATGTAGGTAGTTGGTAGAATGTTTGCCTAGCATGCTCACAAGCACTAGGTTGACTCACCCGAAAGGAATAAAACCAGGCATGGTGGCAAATGCCTGAAATCCTTGCACTGGGAAGGCAGAATGATCATAAATAAGTTCAAGGCCAGCCTGGTCTACATGTCAAGTTTGAGGCCAGCCTGGGCTGCTACATGAGAACATGTGAAGAGAAGGGAGGGGTAACTGGAGTAGAGCCACACTTGTTCATTTATTCATTGTCTGAGGTTGCTTTTGCTGCACTGTGGCTGAGGGAAGTAGTAAAGACAGGTCCTTACGGCCCCAAAGCCTAAAGATGTTACTGATCACACTACCTGTTTCTAGAAAGTTACTAACCCCTGCTCAACAAATTCATAGTATCGCAGTATGCCAAAATAAATAAGAAATAATAAGTTGTAATTTTTTACTATATCAAGTTGTGAGCTTCTGTCATATAGCTTTTAACTACTTAAAGCACCACTGCAGTATGCTGAGAGCCTGAGCTTCTGGTGCCAAAATAAATGAAGCTGTCCCTACCAGGCGGCTGACAGTACCAGATTAGAGGGGAAGCCACAATAAAAAAGATTTTCATTACTTCAAATTGTGGTCTAATTGTCCACAGAAATCAGAAGAAAGCAATTTTGAGGTTAGTGTTCATATGATTCTTTTTCCCTCTTAGGTCTGGGGTTTGTTTTGTTTTGTTTTGTTTTGTTTTTTCCAAAGGAGTTTTCCCCAGAACTAATTTAAAAGCTCAATACAGCATGCTTTTCTTACTAAATTTTGTAAGCATGTGTCTCGAGCCCATTTAGCCCCTGACAGATGCCCAGCCACACTCAGGATTCCCACAGATGTTCTGTGTCCAGAGAAAGGCCCACTTGCTGGTGCTGGCCCAGAGCTGGAGGAGAGCTGGGCCCACCAGTTGCATTTTCTGGGGTTTTCCTTGCCGCCATTTCCTGTCGGTTGCCTCTGAATGGATTACAGATGGTCAGAAAAAGACTTCTTGGCACGGGGAGAGAGGACCAGTATCCAGCGCTTTGTGGGAGAGGATTTATAACAGGATGGCAGTTTATGCCTACTGAGAATGGGCCTGGCTGCCGCAGGCCTGTGGGAGAATCTAGCTGCCTGTGGAGCTGTGGCTGTGGGCAGAGGGCGGAGAAGGAAGGCCATGGTAACAAGTCAGGGTGCCCTTCCTCAGAGGACCTCAGCTTCTTCCCGCTCAGAAGAGATAAGCCTGGGGAATGGCGCTCTGAGGGAACATGGTTTTTTTGGTGTGTGTGTGTGTGTGTGTGTGTGTGTGTGTGTGTGTGTGTGTGTGTAACCACCCTCCCCCCTCAGATAATGTGGCAATTTCTCTTTGTTTTACTTTCTCTTTCTTTAGCCACAGTATAATAGAATTCACTTACCTTTGAAACTTCAAAATGTACATAGTGAGGAGTTTAGTACTTTAAAGCATAGCTTTCAGTGACACGGAGCACATGTATGTATGTAGGACCCGCTTCTCCGTCCATTTCTAGAACTTCTGCAAAGCCCAAAACAGAAACTGTCCATTAACAGCAGCTCCCCTGCTCCTTCCCAGCATGCTTTTGTGTCTGAGTTGATCTGTTCCAGGCCCCTCGTGGAAAAGGAATAATTTGACTTTCTCCTTCTAACTGCCTCGCTTCACTTAGCAGAATGCTTCCAAGGTTCATCCATGTTGAGGAGAATTTGGAACTTTTTTTCTTAGGGTTGAACACGATTCTGTTGCATGTACATACTACATTTTGTTTATCTACACGTTTGTCTTACTGAAATTTGAGTTTGTTTCCCTCCTTTTAAAGTTGATTTTGTCCATTGTGCCTGATGCTGCTTCATGCCCATGTTGGGGACATGAAGAAAACCAGTTTCTGAGGAGGGATCACTTGGACCCTTCCCAGGTAGCACAGCATACTTCCTCATCAAAGCTGACAGGAATGGAATGCAGGCGCATGGAAGGGCTGTCTGCAGGCAGGCCTGCTGGGGTTCAGAGAAAGCTGGCATTCCACTTGCCAGGCTGTGCAGTCCTTGGGTGACACTGGACTGACCAGGGGGCCGTCTTCTTCTGATGTGCACAGAGGCTCTTCATTGTCCCTTGGAGTCCAGACAACACTGAGGTCTGAGAGGCTGCTGGTGACGTAACTAGTGAAGATTCTAGAAGGGGGCAGTGAGATAGCTCAAATGGGGCAGTGAGATAGCTCAAATGGCTGAGGAGCTTGGCATGCAGGCCTGATGACCTGCGTTTGACTCCCAGAATCCACAATAAAAGGAAGTAATCAACTCCTGAAAGTTGTCTTCTGATTGCCACATGTGAGTCATCACACACACACACACACACACACACACACACACACACACATACACACACGCTCACACACACACACACCACATTATAATAATAACAAAATTTAAAAAATTAAAAAATTCTTGAATTGGGCCTCCCTCTGCCAGAAAGAAAGATGCAAGATGTCTTGAGGGAGGCCAGGGGATCTCCATCTCTGGGTCATAGTGAAAGGTCCTGCTGCAATAGAGGCTATTGTGAAGATGAGACCAAGATCCAGCAAAATTACAGGACAGGAGATGGAGGCAGGGCGAGGCCTCTGGGGACAGGAGTGGACATTGTGATGGTGCAGGTGGTAGCATTTCCAGAGAACACACTGGTGATGGCCCCAGAAACCTTAGAAAGAACTGGGGAAGTGCCTCATGGAATGTGTTACAAAGTGAATGGCAGTGTCCCTTCTGACCAAAGGTGGTGACGGAAAGAGCAGGAGAGAAAAGGTGGTAGTGTTTTATTAAGAATAATATTAGCACTTATAGTGTGTTGAGTCCAGCATTGGGCCACAATAGGGTGTAATATGGCGGGGACAGAAGAGCTGACTAAGTTTGAGAGGTACTGATTGCATGGTAATTTTAGAGGTGAGAAGGTGTGTGCTGTGTGTGTGCACATTCTCCAGTGACAGGGCTGGTCCTTTGCTGGTTGTTCCTCTATGGCAAGTGACTCCCTTGCATTTAAAAATTTATGTATGTATGTATGTATGTACGTACGTACGTACATATGTGTTTAAAGAAACTTAACGCTTGTATACAGACGTGACAAGGAAGGAGAGCATGTGGAAAGGGGATTGCAAGCAAGAGCAGATTCTGCTTTAAGAGGTGAATTTGACAGCTAGAGGGATGGCTCAGCAGTTAAGAGCACTGACTCCTCTTCCAGAGGTCCTGAGTTCAATTCCCAGCAACCACTTGGTGGCTCACAGCCATCTGTAATGGGATCTGATTCCCTCTTCTGGTGTGCATGAAGACAGGTCACTCATATGCATAAAGAAAATAAATATCTTTTAAATAGATGAATTTGAGGGTTTGGAGTGTAGCTCAGTAGTGGAGTGCTTGTCTGGCATGCCCAAGTCCCTGGGTTCAATCCCTGGAAATGCAACAAAAAATAGTTGGTCTTTGTTTCTAGGGTTTATGATACGTGTGTTGTTTAAAGTGGAGTACTCCGTGGTTTGTGATATGATTAGTGTGATTAGAGATCAGGTTGTTTGCTTGTTTCAAGTTTTTGTTTTGAGCGTATGCGAAGGGATCCAGGCACAGACTGATGTGAGGTCAGAGGACACCCTGCCCTTGCCTTCTCCTTTGATCACACGGACCAGGGTTGAACTCAGGTTCTCAAGTTTGTCAGCAAGTGCCCCCATCCGATGAGCTGTCCTGCCAGCCCTCATCAGGCTGTTTTTAGTTTTATTTTTTAAATTTTCAGACAGACAGGGGACCCAACAGAGACACAGGGACAGACCGATGATGGAGCACGCTGCATGGGGAGTCTCCTTTAAATTTCATCCGTGTGGATGGTTTTCAGGGGAGGAGCTTGGCATAAAGAAGGCAAACGGTGGCTTTGCATTAGATCTTTGCAACCTCGTGGCCGAGCCCCCTGCTGCCTTGCTCTCTGGGTGACTTTAGGCCAGCTTCTTGGTCTGAGTGGGCTGCTTGTTAGCAGTCACACTGTTGAGGGTCAGGAAATAATGGCAGCTGTTGTCAAGCTGAGGGGCAGGTTAGGAAGTCCAGGCTGTTGTGAACACTCACTGCTGAGTTGTACTTAAATCAGGGACTAGCAAAGAGTGGGTCAGAATCTGAAACAGGGAGAGGCTGGGGGAAGTGAGTTAAAGAGATGGGCAGCAGACAGGCTGAAGAGCTTCAGTGAGGGCTGTCATGGGTGCAGCCTTCTGGTTCCTTTGGCGTTGACTTTCATCCATTCTGGAATGGCCTTTATCTTGGCCTTAGTTCACCCAATACAGAGTCCTTAGTGAGGGCATCTGTGAATCCAGGGTGCCAGGGGAAGTGTCCCCTGAGAAGGACCCTTCTGGAAAATGCATTTCAAAAGTCAGGCTCATGGGTCTGGAGGTCCCTCTGTGCACGGAAGTCCGGTACTTGATAGCAGTGCCTGGGTCTGCTGCATGCTTATCCTTCACAAGGCAGAGGGTGGGGAGGGTGAGGGTGTTGGTGTGGGAGAGCAACCTGTAGCCTCTCAGAGCCTTGCTCTTCCCATCTGTAAAGCGGAGTCACCACAGGCACCTCACAGTGGTGGTGGGGAGGTGAAGTAGATGTACTGATGGGCAGCGATGAACTCCACACAAGCTCGTGGTGCATGCTGGTTAAGCAGTTCCGTCCACTGCCATTGAGTCTTCCTCTGGCAGGGGAGACTGGAGGTCACTGTTCAGAACAAGGCTTCCCATCACGCTGCACGTGGACACAAAGGCTGAATTGCCTGAGGATAGGACTGCTTTTTAGGAAACAATCTAGAAATGGCCTGAGCCAGGAGCCTGGGGTGTTCAAGCCCGGCCTAGCTTTCTCAGCACTGGTTCTGATTCTAGGAAAGGGTTCTTTTATATTTTTACATTTCATCACTCCTGATGCCCTAGTCATTATAATACAATAAGAAAAAAAAATACTTCCAATTAGTCCATGCTAAGAATCAGCCCAATTTTCACAAAGTTTCAGTGTGTGTGGGATGGAAGAGACTGCAGCTTAGAAATAATCTAATACCATAAGGTCAAAACCTGGAGTGGACAGTAAAGTTGGCATTAATTTTTAATATAAAGCACACAGTTTTAAGAAACACCGAAAGCCCTTGGTACTGTGCAGGCTGTGAAGGTTGTGAACTTGACCTCTCCCTCTCTGACTGTTTAAAGAGTGAAGTGGGAGGGGGCTGGGGCTGGGGCTGATTTCCCTTGGAATCCAGATGGGAAATCCAGAGGGAAGAAAATGGCTCAGACTTCAGCATTCCCATTGTCATCTGGGGCCAGCACACGGAGCCCCAAGACCTCAAGGCCACTGGTGAATCCTTGATGAATTGTGTTCTTTTGCCCAGGAGGCAAGGGAAACCAGAGGCTCCGCCCAGTGAGCAGCTGCTTCACGTGATTGGGTCTTTGCGCAGACCCAAGCTTTTGCCAGCACTGTGTTTGAGTAGAGATGTGAGGGTACAGTGTAGCTGGTCTTCTGGTCCTCAGAGATGATTGGCTCATCTCTGGTTTGTCAGAAGGGATCTGGCAGAGCTCCCTGCTTTCTGCCTATCATCATGCAGTGATCCTCTGACAGGTGTGGTGGCGTCAGGACCTGTCATCATTTATCCAAGCCCATTGAGCTGCGCAGTTCCTCCATGTCCTTAGTGAGGAAGGGCCTGTGTGGAGGGATGGCCTCCTGGGTGGTAGGTTGGTGTAGGTCTGCAGCTTTGGAGGGCTCTCATTTGTTGCTGTTTCTGGGAATGGAAGGAAGGTGGTCTTTTGTGTGGTTGAAGTGTTGCCCAGGAGGGGTTGGGATGAGGGGACAGCACGTGATCCTGAGAGCTGCAGAAGGCAGGAACCTCGCCCAGAGGACATACTCAGGGCTTCAGGGTAGGGGCTGAGGCAGATGGTCTTGAGGACAAAGGTGCTCTCCACTGGGCCTGCTGAGCTCATCGAGGAGGGTTTGGGCTTCCATGAATAACATTTCTTTCTTTCTTTCTTTCTTTCTTTCTTTCTTTCTTTCTTCCTTCCTTCCTTCCTTCCTTCCTTCCTTCCTTTCTTTCTTTCTTTCTTTCTTTCTTTCTTTCTTTCTTTCTTTCTTCTTTTTGAAGTTAAATTCATCTTTGTATATATATATATATATATATATATATATATATATATGTATGTATGTATGTATGTATGTATGTACACCTACCTGTCTGTATGTGTACCACATGAGTGCAGTGGCTGTGGAGGGGGCCACAGGGGCATGTCAGATCTCCTGGGACTGGTTGTGTGCCTTCTGATATGGGTGCTGATGTGATATGAGCTAGACCTTCATCCTCTTCAAGAATGACAGATAATCATGGTGGGAAACATATCAACAAAGGAAGAAAGAAAGAAAGAATTAGCGTATGATACTGCTAGCTGCGGATTCAGCCAATTACTAGTTACTCTTCTCATTGTGAGCAAATGCCAGAAACAGCTTCATGGAGGGATTATTTTTGTCTCATCATCTGACCCCCAGATTCTTGAGTAGATTGCTTAACTGTGGGGACATGAGATGGTCAGGAAGCAGAGAAGGAGACGAACAGGCCAGATACAGCTCCTTCATTACATACCTCTTCCAAATAGACCCCACCCCCTGCCTTTTTTTGCCTTCTAATATTGCCACCATGTTATGAATCCTCCCAGCAATTGGTCCTCTCGTTAGGTTGGAACCCTCAGGAACTGATCATCTCTGGGGTTTCCTCACTCTGGTGATTCTAACACTGACAAGTCATAAACCAGTACTGATCTTTTTTATATGCCTTACAAATGATGATTTTTTTTTTTTTTGAGCTGGGGATCGAACCCAGGGCCTTGTGCTTGCTAGGTAAGCACTCTACCACTGAGCTATATCCCCAACCCACAAATGATGATTTTATATTGTGTTCTTATGATGAGTACTTTTCTTCCCAAGTTATTAAGTATTTATCAGTTATGCATTTCATAACTTAACTAATTCCCTGTTGTTGGATATATTGATTTTCAGTTTTTCATTATTAAAAATACTATTGGAGTCAAATGAATGTCCCTCTAAGTTTTTTTCACACATTTGTATTTCTAGAAGGTGTGTTCATTCATAGAAGGAGAATGCCAAGCCCAGACATGTTATTTTTTTGTTTTGTTCTGTTTGGGGCTACTCATTGCTAAATTGTCTTCTACAAATATTGTTTCAACTAGTACCTCCACCAGGAATATGATCTGAGACCAGTAGCTCACTAAAGGTTTTTTAAATGTTCTGTGACTTGGTAAGTTCAAATGTTACTTTGTTTTAATTTGCCCTTGTGGTCATTGATGGGCTCAGCATTCTTCACATGTCTGTTGACCTCACACACGTTCTCTTGTGAACGGTCTTTCTGTAGCTGTAGCTTAGTTGTGAATTGGCTGATGTGGTCCTTCATCTTTGGTGGTTTTACAAATGCTCTGCAGGCTCATTTGCCTTATCTGTCACATTCCAGTCTTGAGTTTTAAAACATTTTAACACAAGCCACCTGATCTTGACTGAAGGACCCAAGTAGCTAAGAAAATGGAAACCACTTGAGTCCTAGGCCAGTGGCAGGAATCAGTGGACGCTAGCAAGGGCTCCTATGTTAATAATTCTGCTGTCAAGACAGTGCCAGCAATAAAAGCTGCAGTTTACTGCACAACTCTTTTCTCCCAGGTACCTCACACACGTCAGCCTTTGATCCTCCCACCATGAACAGCTGCACAGACAGAGCAGGTAAAAACTAATTTGCTAAGATTTCATAGCTGATCCGTGGCTCAGCCGAGACAGAACTTGGGTCTTTCCACTCTGCCAGCCCCCATTCTCTCTCTTGTTTTTGGGGTTAACAATTGTTGTACACGTGAGGTCTTCCTCCATACTCTGCATGTCACCCCATCGCTGATTTTTTCTGTCCCTGTTGCTTCTCATTGATTCTTGTCTGGACTTGCTTGTTCTCTAGCATCTCACCCATCCCTGTTCTCTAGTATCTCATCTGGGCCTGTTCTCCATCATCTCACCCATCCCTGTTCTCTAGTATCTCATCTGGACCTGTTCTCCATCATCTCACCCATCCCTGTTCTCTAGTATCTCATCTGGGCCTGTTCTCCATCATCTCACCCGTCTCTGTTCTCTAGTATCTCATCTGGGCCTGTTCTCCATCATCTCACCCATCCCTGTTCTCTAGTGTTCTCATCTGGGCCTGTTCTCCGTCATCTCACCCGTCTCTGTTCTCTAGTATCTCATCTGGGCCTGTTCTCCATCATCTCACCCATCCCTGTTCTCTAGTATCTCATCTGGGCCTGTTCTCCATCATCTCACCCGTCTCTGTTCTCTAGTATCTCATCTGGGCCTGTTCTCCATCATCTCACCCGTCTCTCTTCTCTAGACCTCTTCTCTAGGTATTGTAACTTACATGGTTTTTCTGTGGTCCTAGGTGTCTTGTTGGACCACTCTTCTACAAGAAGTCCAGGGAATAATCAGGATGCAGTTTCTCTCTCACACCCACATAATCAGTGGTGTAGGGGCTAACTCCTGATTCTGTAACCTGTCAAGACAAGAGAAGAGCCCAAGATAGGTGGTCTTCAAAGATGCCCTTGCAAGAAACATGCCTCCTAGGTGACCCCAACCCACACTATGGGCGTGGGAGAGCTGACCCCTATGGCATGGGCCTAGGAGAGCTGGCTCCACACCTCGACTGAGAGGGGTGGTCCCAGTGTCTCAGCTACCACCCAGACCCACATTCTGGGCCTTCAGTTGCCCCACCCTAACATCTGTCATGTCTAGGATCTGCTGGAGCATGTGAAGGGACTGGTCCTGTGGAAGGATAACTGCAGATCTCCATTACTTGGGACAACAGCAGGATATCTGAGGGGAGTTTCTGTGAGGGTCCACTGTGATGGTGTGCCAGGGGCTCGGAGCCAGGCCAATGACTTATTGCAATGAACAGTTTGTGGGCAGGGCTGGTTGGATAAAGGGCATACTATGTGACACACCACAGCACCCAGTGCTGCTAGAATGAATGAAGGGATGTTGGAAAGACCGAGGAGTGAGTTGTTGTTGTTATTGTTTTGTTTTGTTTTGTTTTGGTGTGTGTGTGTGTGTGTGTGTGTGTGTGTGTGTGTGTGTGTGTGTGTGTGTGTGTATGTGTGTGTGTGTTGCTTTGTTATTAATTGATTTTTTTAGGGGGATGCTATAGGGGTAAGAGGAGGAAATGGAGGGACTGGGAAGTGAGCAGGATTGGGGTGCATGATGTGAAATTCCCAAATAAATAATAAAGAATTATGTTTAAAAAAAGAAAAAAAATAAAGAAATATGCCTCCTAATGGTATCTCTCTCCCTCCATGACACTTGGTTGATCTTTGGACTTCTTTTTATGTGTATGTGCATTTTAATATTAGTTTTATTGAAATATAATTCATTCACCATAAAGTGACCCCTTTTAAAGTGCTTAATTTTATGAGTTTTTTTGTTTAGTATAAACACCAAAATATGCAACTAACACCATTATCTAAGTCTAGAACATTTTTATTTTTCTTGCTCCCAAAAGAAATCTGATACCTACTACTGGACTCATACTAGGTTCTGGCAGGAGACTGGGGTATTCTGGGTGTTTCAGAGAAAGAGACCTATATCATAGATGGCTTTTCATGTATGGTTTCTTTCACTTAATAGTTTCAGGGTTCCTCTGTGTTATAGTATGTATCAGTACTTTGTTCCTTTTTGTGAGTAAATAGTATTCCATTGAAGAATATATCATATCCTGTTTATCCATGCACTAGGTGGTGAACATTTGACTTATGTCCACCTTTGGGCTATTATGAATTGTGGTATAAACACTTATATACATTTTTTTTGTGGGGGAGGGATATGGACATACATTTTTGCTTTGCTGTAACATATCGTAACTATGACTTTTTGAGCAACTATCAAATGATTTTCCAAAGCACCTGCCCTACCATCCATTCCCACCAGCAATGAGTTTTCCACATCTTGTTACCATTTGTTATTGTCCATCTTTTTCTTGTAGTCATCCTGGTGGGTGAGGGGTAGAGTCTTGCTGTGACTTTGGTCTTATTTTCTCTGACAGCCATGTTCACCCTCTCTCACTGTGCTCACTGGCAATGCATTAGCAGCTTTCTTTGACATTCTTTTGAAGTTCTTTGTCAGGTTAGGCTGTTTCTCTTTACCCATGATTTGTTTACTTTTTTTGTGCACTGTCTTCTTGGAGGTGCACTGCGTCACGTGAGCTTTTCACTCCCATGCCGTCCTAGTGATCAAATATTTCTTTTGTTGCTGGTGATTTGTGCATTGTGTTGAATTTATGCCTGTACTTTCTTCTAAATGCTTTATGACTTCAGTACACACATTTTGGTCTCTGACTCATTTTGAGTTTCTACTGTTTTTGTATGTGGTATAAGGACCAGGCTCTAGGACCCGGCTCTAGCTGGAGTATTTGTGTCTACCTGGCTCCTGTAGCTGCTCAGACTCAATTAAACACACAGAGACTTACATTATTTATAAACTGTATGGCCATGGCAGGCTTTTTGCTGTGTGTTCTTATCTCTTAAATTAACCCATTTCTATAAATCTGTATCTTGCCACATGGCTCATGGCTTACTGGTATTTTACTTCATGTTTCTCCTCGTGGCAGCTGGCAGCGTCTCCGTGTCTCAGCCTTCCACCTCTCAGAATTCTCCTCTCTCCTTATGCTGCCTACATTATACTTTATGCCTGGCTACTGGCCAATCAGCGTTTTATTTATCAGTCAGTCAGAGCAACACATTCACAGCATCCCCAGCACCAGGCCTGAATCTGTTCCTTTTCATGTGTCTGTCCAGTTGTCCAACACTGTTGTCAAAGATTATTACTTTTCCTCAGTAGCAAGCTTTGCTTCTGGACATCTGTTCTGTTGGTCTGTCTGTTTACCTGTCTTGGCTACTGCGGCTTCACGAAAAGTTTTGAAATCAGGAAGTCTGTGCTCTCCAGTGTTGTGTGTGGTCCTTCAGGGTTGCTTTGGCTTGGGACTGTACAAGATCCTCAGATCTCCATATGGATTTCAGGATCATTTTGTAAGTTTCTGAAAGAAAAGAAAAAGGCTGCTGAGGTTCTCAGAAAGGTGGTGCTGTACCTGTATGTCAGCTGAGGGACTTGGGCCACTATTTTAGTGGCCTTTCATTGCTGTGTTAAAATTACCTGCAGCAGCCAACTGCTACAATGGGTTCACAGTTTCAGAGGGTTCGACCCCGCTCAGTTGGCCCTGTCACTTTTGGGCCTGTGAAGAGGCAGCTGGTCCTGGGGCTTGAGGGGTGAGAGTTTGGAGAGAAAGCTAGCCACCTGTGGCAGCTGGGAGGTGACCTGGGCCCCAGTGTTCCCTGGAAGGGCCACTGACCTACCTCCCAGTAGGGCCTCATTACACACAGGGGCCTTTGCTGATTCGGAATCGACACTGTAGCTCCTGTCCTGATACTAGAACCTTCCACGAATATATGGATGCTGGGGCCTTACATTTCTTCCTTCATTTCTGCCAACTGTGTTTGCAGTTTCCACAGACAAGTCCACACTACTGGGGTTAAGCTCATTTATAAGTGTCTTATGTTTGCATTGCTATAGTCAGTGGAATCTTAATTTCATTTCTGCTTGCTTATGACTAGGGCATAGGAATGCAGCTGCTTGTGCCATTACTTGCTAGACTCAGGAGTTTCCTCTGTCCATTTTGTTAGGTTTTCTACATATATGATAATTTGTTTACAAATAAAAGTGGTTTTACTTTTTTCTTTCTAGTTGCCCTATGAGACTCTGTAGGACAGCACTATGTCTGACGGACATCCTTGTCATGTCCCTGATCTCAAGTAGATAGCTTGCAATCTTTCCCTAGGAAGTATGATTTGCACTGTTGGATTTTCATAAATACCTTTTCTCATGTGGACCTCTGTTCCTGCTTTGTAGTTGTTTTTATCCTGCAGGTTGCTGGAGTTTTGTCCTGTACACTTTCTCCACCCATTCAGACGTAGTGTGGTTCTGTTCTTTATTCTATTGATACAGTGCATTACTTGGATTGATTGTCACAGGTTGAACCACTCATAAATTGCCAGGATCAATTCCATTTGTTGGTGGTGTCTGATCTTATTATCGAATTTGTTGTGATAGAACTTGGTTGAGGATCTGTATACCTGCATTTTCTTGGCTTATGATGTCTTTGGACTCAGAGTTGGAAAGTGTTCTGTGTGACTCACTCTTGATGAATAGAACATGACAAAGTGACACCATGTGACGTATGAGGCTGGATAGGGGTCTTCCAACTTTTGTATTTCCTGGAACACTTGCTTTTGGATTTTTTTCTTGGAATCTGTCTGCTAGGCTGTAAGAAGCTTAAGGCACTTGGAGTATAGGCACTCTGGTAACAGTTCTACTGATCTTCTAGTGGCAGCCAGTCACACTTGATAGCCGTGTGGATGGGTCTATTAACGATCAGCTCAACAGATCTGTCATGTGACCTGACCAGTGGAGTCTCCTTGGTCCACATGAGAAATCATAATGAGTTATGGTTTTAAGCTACACACAAAACCTGGGGATATTTTATTAAACAGTGATAGGGCAAGAATCCATGGGCTTCAGCCATTCCTTAACCACACCTCCCTATAAGAGCTATGGGAGTAGGCAGAGGGGTGTTTTTCTCCTGTCGCCAGCAAAGGCCTAGAAACATCACCAAGTGGTCAGAAGGTAGCGGTACAAAGCAAAGGGCACCACCCCTGGGTGACACCCATGGTAGTCATCATTCCACGGCTGTGACCGAACCACCTAAGAGAACAAGTGAACTTCAAGAGAGGAGTAATTTATTTTGGGTTTAGTCCTGAGTCTCTGGGGCCATTGATTCTGTGACTGTGGATGACGTGAAGTAGCAGGAAGGCAGGAGCCTGGGGCAGAAGACAGAAAGGGAAAAAGTGCCTGGGACCAGGTGTAACTTTCAAAGCTACTTCTTCTAGCCTGGCCCTGCCTCCTAGGTTCTCAGCACCTCCTCAAATGGTGCCTCCAGCTGGGGAACACGCCTTCAAACATTACCTTTCACAGTGGTGGCCAGGGGTGTGCTTATGGTTTGGGATTTTATCTCACGTGTTCCCTGGCTGGACTCGAACTAGCAATATAGCTGAAGATGACCAGAGGCTTCTGGTCCTCTTGCTTGCACCTCCCAGATGCTGAGATTATAGGCCTGTGCCTCCATGCTCAGCGTATATGGTGTTGGTGATGAAAGCTTAATGCATGCTCAGCAAGCGCTCTACCCACTGAGCCGCGTCTCCAGCCCTCCCCCCTTTTAAAATTTTTTTCCTCTGAAACGGGTCTCAGGTAGCCCCGGCTGAGCTTAGACTTACTGTGCAGCTGGGGAAGACTCTTCCCCAGAACTGCGCCTGCCTTTGCTGGACTTCACGGCGTGTCCAACCGTAACTCTGGCTGGCGGCGAGCGAGCTACCTGCTCCTCTGCAGTGTGACAGCACTCTGCAGCTCCGTCTTCTTAAGACTGCAGTATTTCATCAGCAGAGTTCCCCTCACCCCAGCCTCCTGCTGATTCCACCTCCTGTGAGCAAGAGTGGGTTACAGAAGGCAGCTGAAGGGGCCTGAAGAGACAGGTGTGACCTGACAGCCAGCACCAGGAACAGAGCCTAGACACATGGAAGAACTTGAAAGGCCTGTGCAGCCTTCCCAGATCCATGCCAACCCAATGGACCAGCTTTCAGTTGTGGCACATAGGAACTAGGCAAACAAACCTGTCTCTTGGATGTTAGCTTTCCCTGCCGGGATCTATGTGTGGGTCAACCTGCTCCTTTATTTAAAGAAAAGGGGAATAATTCATATACTGTTATTGCCGTTTCCATAATATTGGAAATACATGTCAAAACCACAGTGAGATATTGCTGTATATCCACTAGGATGGATAGATATGAATGTGTATTTATTTTAAAAAGGAAAAGGAAATTTGCGTGTTGTAACAGGGATGTTCACAGTAGCCCAAAGTTAGGAGCAGCCACATGTCCGTAAACTAGTGCACGGATAAACAGAATGTGGTTTGTCCTACAATGGAATATTATTCATCCATAAGAGGAAATGAAGTACTAACATTTGCCACATTGTGGACACACCTTAAGAGCATTGTGCCAAGCTGGATGGGTGGTGCACACCTTTAATCCCACTTTAATCCCAGCACTTGGGAGACAGAGGCAGGCAGATCTCTGAGATAGAGGCCAGCCTGGTGTACAGAGTGAGGGAAATCCTGACTAGAAAAAAACAAAGCAAAAACAAACAAACAAACAAACAAACAAAAACAACAACAAAACAAAAACTGCCCCAACCCCCCCAAAAAAAACAACAA
This sequence comes from Onychomys torridus, assembly GCF_903995425.1. NCBI lineage: Eukaryota > Metazoa > Chordata > Mammalia > Rodentia > Cricetidae > Onychomys > Onychomys torridus. Next base: position 2,311,588 of record NC_050456.1, read on the forward strand.
CAACAACAAAAAACATTGTACCAAGTGAAAGAAAGAAGCAGTTCACTTTGGATTATGTTTTTGAGAAATGTCCAGAACAGGGCAATTTATAGAGACAGGAAATAGATTCAAGGTTGTCAGAGCAAAGAGAGGAACAGGGAAGGATGGACTTCTGTTTGGAATGGTGAAAATGTCCTGGAATTAGATAGTGGCGATTAACACATTGTGAATTGTGTGCTTTCACAGGGTTCAAATGAGGACTTCCAGGTGTGTGAATCTTACTTCACAACTTTCCAAGATGAAGCTGTACTCCACTTTCATGGCTCTTGCTGTAGGGTACCAGCCAGCATCATTTCCCCAAAGAGGCACTTTCCCAAGGTAGCAGGAGGGTGGATGGGGGCCGAGAATCCTGACATGGCACGGAGAGTCTAGTCTTAGGAGTAAAATATTCTGATGCATCTTGCATTCCAGCCAGACAACCCCAGGCCAGCTCAACCTGTCTGTACTGTTTAAACCCTCTGGAAATGGGAGAGCTTTCTTTAATAAACACTTGTAGACTGCCCATTATGTGCCAGGCATCGGTGCTGGTCCCGAGCCAGGGAAACCTGAGGGACAGGAACACTTGTTCAAGGCCAGCAAGCCGCTGGCTGGTCAGGGGTCTTGGTCCCAGGCATCTTGGCTTGGCCTCTGGGTCCCGTGCTCTGTGCCATGCACATACATATCTCCCATGTTGTTTGGGGGATCCAGTGCAATTAGATACCGTGAAGCTTATGAACAGGGATAAGATACCACACACACGAGGCCCAGAGTTCTCCTGCTTCAGATATTAGCAATTAGATTTACAGGAAAAACACCTGGGGCTCATCTGCCTGAATGAGCTGTTTCACCCCATCTTAAATGCCTCCCTTCTGGAGTTCACCAACGAAGTTAGGGCTGAAGATCTTGTGTCCGTGCTTTCTACAGAAAAATGTCCCCCAAAGGCTTCTGTGGAGTTGCTGGAGTTGCCATTATTCTGTGGGGCCAGGGCGTGGCGGCAAAAGGGATGGCCATGGGGCGCTTGTTCCCACTAGGCCAGGTAAACCTAGAAGGGTGGCCATGTATCTAGGAAGGCACATGCCTTGTGTGTGGAAATGGGTCTATGAAGATTCCGTAGCAAATGCGTGCTCCCTCCTTCTGGGGCTTCTGGCAAGCATTAGACAGGATTTTTGGAAGCCATGAAAGGCAAAAATTTCACCCTGGAGATAGAAAGGGTGGAGCTGAAAACAGGGCATTTAGATTTGGAAAAGCTCGCTAGAGAGTTAGCTGATGAATGGTCAGACCTCAGGCCTCCAGCTCTGGAGGTTCATAGGCCCGCATGCTTCCTCCGGCCTGGGTAGTCTGCAGCTCCACCCAAGCAAGCTCTTCTGCCTGCAGTGGCAGCTGTCCACAGCTGTCTCATTCTCTACAACCTTCTTAGCAACCTTCCAGCTAGTCTCCCTTCCTCGGGGTACTGCCTCTCCGTTCCAGCCTTACCATTATCAGAGGGCTTTTTCCAGAGCCCAGGTTGCTCATCAGTGTGGCCTGGAGATAGATTATTTTCACAGCTCCCCAGGGTATACCGAGTGAAGGATATTTGTGCCCGTGTTCCATCCCTGCCTCGCCCCAGTTTGTCCCTGTCCTCTGTGCATATTCCTCCATTCCTCACTGCTGCCCTGTCCGCTTCCTACTCATCCACGAGAGCCCAGTTCAAATGAGGTTTCCTTGGCGCTACCTCCCCGTCAGCCCTGTGCTGAGTTCATGAGTCGGGAGCACACTTCAGGTGTCTGTGTTCCATCACTTACCATCCACGTGACTGTTCTTTGTCTTTCCCGTGGGCTGTGGGCCTTTGCACAGAACTTATCACATAGCTACTCCTTTTCCCAGCCTGCACACAGTAGGGACTTAATCAGTGCATCTCCCTGAGCATGTGCACAGACGCTCAGGGTCAGGGACATGTGAACTCTCTAAAGAGCTGGGGATGCCATCTCCTGTGGGATGTGCCAGTTCTTCCCTTTCTGCTGGATATCCTGAGTAGAGATTGGGGGAGAGGGGAATCTTTCTCACTCTGTGCTGTGGCTGCTAACAGCTGCCATTCTGTTGCCCCAGGTGGACAATGCAGGGTAGATCACTGTGCCAGGCCCACTCGTGCTGATCGGTGCCATCTGAAACCCACTTCAAAAGGGGGAAACTACTGCCATTCACATTCTTGTACCATTGGGAATGAGGGGCGACAGTGTGCTGAGCTGAGGTGTGGGAGGGAAGTCTGACCGTCAGGTTTTGGTTTTCAAGTTCATGAAAATCCACAAGGTGTTTTTTGTTTCTTCATTCCATGCAGCAGCTTCCTAAAACATCTCAGCTAAGCCATTACCCACAACAGCCTGCCATTTGGCCTTTGTAAAAAGGAAGCCTCTGTCTGTGTATCTAGAACACCCACGCTGCCTTACGTCATGCCGTTGGCTGGCTTTGCATGGGTGGCTTCCCTGAAGTGGAGTGGGCAATTTGAAGATCTCTGCAGTGACTTTGAGAGGGATGCTTGTTTTCAGCAGAGATGTCCCTTCATGAAGGAATGATTCTTCTGCCTTCCCTTAGGAGTGGCAGAGGTTCCTAAGGGTCCACTCATGAGGGACAAAGAAGCAGGGTGCAGTCCAGCCCACTCTTCACTTGGGCAAGTGGACTGACATTACCTTGTGCCTGGATTCACAGAGACCTGGTTGGTGAGTTGCCTAGGGATCCTGATTCTGGTCAGTTCCACATTGCCCTGGGGCCTTGCTGACTGGGAGAGTGATTAGTAGGGAATGGAACTGTGGTGGAAAATGAGACTGGCCAGCCACAGGCCCTTGTTACTGCCTCAGTGTGTTGGCATGGAACTCACCCTGAAGGATTCATCCTGGGAGGATGGGGCGGTTTTAAGCCCCGGGCTTCCAGATCTTGCTCTCTGCTAGGATTTCACAGGCCTGCAGATCTCTCTGTACCATAGATGACACCCCTTGTATGCAAATACTGAGTCCCTGGGGTGTGGCCTGGGCGCAGCGGTTCCTCTCAGAACTCCAAGGATAATGTCAAGTGTGTGGAATTCTGGCTGAAAGTGATTGAAATGTTTTTTCCAGGGAGCTGCTTCCCTCTGTTATAGGTATTTTCCTAACAACACTTATGCAAATAGCGGAGAAAAGAAGGAAGTGGTAAAATGTGGAGAGTATCTTCTGCTCCTGCAGCAGGCTCTGCTGAAAAAACCTTTTGATTTTCCATCAAAAAGGGGTGGGGGAGGAAGGAAGGCAGACAGACAGCTGCCCTCGGGGTGGTGCCAGCGGACATAGCCAGGAGGCCTGTGTTGTTTCTCATCTGCTTCGGAGGGCAGGATTATGTTGGAAGCCTGAACCAATACGGGCCTTTGGCCACGTATTGCTCTTTATTGTATACCCTGCCAGAGGAAGTTATTGATTTACAAATGGCAGCATTCTTTTGCTGGAGGTCGGAGGGAAGCTGTTTTCCAAGGGAGAAATCTTGCTTCAGTATTTGCAAGGCAACTCTTGTTTTCAGAACTGGCTCCATCAAGAGCAGTCACTCACATGTGATGCCATTCTCTATGGAGGCAGATGATTGGTAAAGGTCCACAGGGTCTGGTGCCCTCACCTCTGTCTCCCCTCCTCCCTCTCATTCCTCCTCCTCTCCTTCCTCCTGCCGAGGTTCACATCCACACCTCCAGGTGTGATCTAAATAATCTCCCAGGTGTCCTAAAGTCCTCCCAGACCACAGTCAGTGTTCATATCTCCAACCGCTTCTCAGCTTTCTCCGCCATCAAATGCAGACTCTAGGAGGGATGCATCTTTACCAAATGACTCTTATTCTCCGCCCCTTTCTTTGGGGATTGGGGTCTGAAGTAGTGGTATTGGCTCAGACATTGTAGCATCATTTTGGTATCAGGGTTCAGTGGGCACCTTCAAAGGTGTTCCATGTTAATGTGTCTCACTCAGGACATGGAAGTGGGCAGAGACTTGAGACTAGTCCCTGACTTTTAACTCCTGTCTCAGTGGGTCTTCTTGAATTTCTGAACCTCCATTTCCATTGCATTTTTGAGGCTTGGGAATATTTGCCTCCTCTGCACTCTGCCCAAAAGGTACATTCCTCCCTTCCTTCAGTCCTTCTGGCCCAGAGCACTACCCTCTGTGATATCACTTCCTTCTTTTCATTTGGTTTGGGGATGAACTGTTAACCAGCTGGTCACTTCCCCTCAGAATGACCTTGTTCTTTATACATTTCCCTAAGATCTTCTCTTTACCTGCTGCTGTCAACCCTTTCAGGAAGTTCCCCCCTCTTAAAGTTTTTGATAAGAAATAAGGGTGCTACTTGTTAAATTTTGTATGACTTGAGTAAGATTGGCCCCTAAGACTCATATATTTCAATGCTGTGACCAGGGAATAGATCTGCTTGAAAAGATTAGAAGGAATAGTAGGTGTGGCCCTGTGGGAAGAAGTATGTCACTTGGGGTGGGCTTTGAGGTTTTCAAGAGCCCATGCCATACCCAGGCTCTCTCTCTGCCTAGAGGTCAGGATGTAGCTGAGCCATGCCCGTCACCGTGATCCCCATCAAGAGGATAATGGACTAAACCACTGAAACTGTAAGCAAGCTCCCAGCTAAATGCTTTCTTATAAGAGTTGCCATGGTCATGGTATCTCTTCACAGCAGTAGATCAGTGACTAAGACAAACGTCTAGATTTTTTGTTTTATTTTTAGAAAAAGTATGTCTATTACCAGTTATGTAAAAATCTTCCAGTATGTCTGTTAATGGGGTTTTGTTCTTTATGAATATTGGCTTTGCTGTGGTTGCATGAAGGATAAGAAAGTTCTTACTAACCAGAAGAGAAACTGCCTCCATTGTATAAGGAAGTAGATTCCAAGTCCCTTATGGGAAACCAGTTTACAAGACACCTTATGGGACCAGAGGTGAAGTGAGGATCATTTCCCCAGTGAATTTAGAACTGAGATGCAGATACAACGGAATCTAAATCATACTAACATGTTCAGAGTTGATCCATCCACCTCATACCTTTGACCAGTCTAGGGACTTTTAAATTATTGTTATAAAATTAAATTAACATGTACTGTTTCATCTGCTTGTATTATGTATGTATGTATGTATGTATGTATGTATGTATGTATGTATGTATGTATCTACCTACCTACCTATCTATCTATCTATCTATCTATCTATCTATCTATCTATCTATCTATCTATCTATCTATCTATCTATCCTTCTATCTATGATGGGGTCTCACACTATAGCTCAACCCAGTCTCCAATTTAAGATTATCCTGTCTCAGTGCTGGGAGTACAGATGTAAGCCACACATTTGCTTCAAATTATAACAATTTGAAGAGCATACTCAAGGAACAGGGCAAGAGAAGCCCCTCTTGGCCCGCAAGAGCCTCAGGCTGCTTTGCCCCTCTGCTCTGTGTCTTGCTCAGCTGCTCAGTATCCCTCCCGAGCCTCCTTCCACAAAACACTAATTGAATTTGAACATACCCCTTTAAAGTCACAAACATGTTCCATTGTTTTAGAAGTCAAAATTGACTCAGCAATCCCTAGAGGTCACCCTGACCCCTAGGAAAACTGTCCCTAGGTTCTCAGTGGCATGGTTGGTAGCTGGATGTCTTCTGTCTTGTCGCTGACCCTTTCCTCCTCACTATAGTTTCTCTGCATGGTTCCATTATGAAGGGGCAGCTCAGATTTCCCATGAGGAAGAGTGCCTGTCCCTCAACATAATTCAGAATGTAGTTCTGAGAGCCTGCAATGTCCTGAGCACTGCCTGTACCCAGTGGCAGGGAAGAAGAAAGCAGTTGCTCTCTGAGAAGAAATGCACGGACTCACCCAGTAACAGGAAAACTTTCAGTGGCTATTATGCAAGAAGGGCAGCTGGCCATTTGTAACTAGCTCCGTGTTAATTGGGATATTTGGCTGTGGTTGTCCCTCTGGGAATATAAACTGTGGAATGAAGGTATGTGTGCATACAGGTTTGTAAACAAGGAGTTTTAGTGCTCTACTGTTGATAAAAGTGGAAAAGATGGGGCTGCAGAGATGGCTCAGCAGTTAAGAACACTGGGTGTTCTTCCGGAGAACACAGGTACAATTCCCAGCACCCACATGCAGGCTCACAACTGTCCATGACTCCAGTTCCAGGGAATCAGATACCCTCTTCTGGTCTTCAAGGGCACCAGACACGCACACAGTACACAAACATATATTTGAGTAAAATACCCACACATATAAAATACAAATAAATTACCCCACTTCCCACTCCAGGGTGGGAAAGCCTGCAGCCCCAAAGATAGGAGACTATTAAACTCATGTGATATATCTATTTGGTGATATCCTCAACAGCCACTTGGGACTTTGTGTTCAAAATGATATCTGTGGTGGTTGAGATTGCTCCTTCCTGTGGACCAAAGGTGGGTGCATGAAATAGTCATGTGGAGATGGCTCAGGTTTCTTGGTCCAAGTGATGGGGTAGATGATGGTGGCCTAAGTGAGGAGGGGGACCTGTGTAAACAGCAGGTGCCAGGGAGGGAAGAACTTGGGAGCTTTCTTGGAAACAAACTGAACTGAGCACAGGTGGCTTCCCCCGCAGCCCTAGGCAGTGAGGTCAAGCTGGCAGGGGCTGGAGAACAGGAGGGCGGAGCCTCATCTGAGGGATGGCTGGTGTACATCTGGTTTTTGGGCTCTGGGCTAGCCCTTTCGACTAGTTGTGCTTTTAACTCAGAATCACTAGGATGTTTTGGACGCTGATGCCTAGGACATTTCCATGGCAAACTGTGATGTTCCCAGCTCTGTACTTTAATAGAGATGAGAAGTAACCTCCATTGCTTTGGGTCAGCTGTTGTCATGAAATAAGTTTTGATGTTAAATTAGGTAAAACTCAGATATAGAGCTTTACTTTTCTGATCGGTAGGTAATTAGCCATCTCTTCAGTGTTCTCAGTTTCTTTCCCCAGGTGCAAATGCTTTCAAAATACTTGGGATTATTTTTCTGTTTATTTCCGTAATTTATGATAACCACCATTTTCTGCTATTTGTAGACCTTGAAATCATGTGTTTTGTAATAAATAACATTCTGTCACAAAAAATGAGGGGCTCTTTCATGGAAATACCCCCCCCTTCCTCCCACTGCCAGTACCTGGCCCTTAGGTAGAGTTCGGTGGCAGTTTCTCCATTGCATTGGTACCAGGGCTTGTATTTTTGATAATCATGTGTTACAGCTGAAGCACCCTGGCCCTGTCATCATGAGTCCTTCTCATCTCTCCAGGCTTTTGTCGGAAATAATGCAAGGGGTATGAAGGCGTAGACATTCTACCAAGCTTCCTGTCTCGAGCTGCCCAGCATCTCTGTTCCTCTAGTTTTGGGACTTCCTGGGACTTGGGCCTCAGATCAGGCTGGGTCTCTGCCCTCCTCCTCCTTTTCCAGTGGCCTTTATTACATATCCACCTATTCTCCAGAAGCATTCAGAATGTGACCAGCATCAATTGGGTCTGTTACATTGTTTATGGCTTTTTAACATGACTTGGATGCTAGTAGGAGAGAATAGAGACAAGGTAGCCTACCATCTTGCCATATTTATTCTCAAATGCCTACATCATTTTCCATGCTTCCTAGACCACAGCTCTTGCAACATGAGTGTCTTTCAAGAGTGATTTTGTTCACTTGTTGCTCAGCTCAGCCTACAGAATTGGAAATTGGAAATTTGGAAGCAACATTCCACGACAGATTGCTTTCCAGGCATTCTAAATCACCCAAGAGTGTTGCAGATCAATTTAGGAGACCCACAGCACTTCCTGATGTTTCCCCAGCCTCTCTCCCTAGTGATGAAACCATACAGCACTCACATTTCTCAGCTAGGGTGAAGCCAAATCTGTTATACAACCAGGGTGGAGTCAGGGCAGACCTCACTCAATCACAACAAGCTCAGTGTCAAAGCACAGTTCACTCTCTCCCTCTGGGCTGCCACCTCCCTTTTCTTTGAGGGGCAGGAGATAGAGGATTGAGATAAGTCTTACTCTATTGCTCAAGCTAGCCTTGAACTCACTGTGTAGCCTAGGCTGCCTTCAGACCCTCAGCAATCCTCCTATCCCAGCCTTCCAAGTGCTGGGATTTCAGGCATGAGTCACTGTGCCCATCTGTACCCCATTCTCTATTCAGGTTGTACACAAAGCCCACAGAACACAGGAGGAGGGACTTGTGATTGAATGAAGAGGGTCAGACAGCCCTCAAGTGACCACTGAGCTTCTTTTGACGTACCAGAGAGCTCCCAAGAGCTCAGCTTTGAGAGACCCAGGACTGGAAGATGTGTGGGACTGTCAACAAGACAGCTCTTAACCTTGCCTGTTAACATGTTTATTGCCCTGCAAAGACAAAGTTCAAATCTCAGAAGTGGTCATGGTATATGAATCCCTTCTGTTTCCAGAGCCACTGGACAGGGTCCTGCCATGACTCAAAGGGCATTTGCTACCATGCTTGGCCTCTCTATGTGGAGATAGGAATGTGGCTTCCATGCAGCTCAGTGAGGATGGACCTCCTGGTTCATGGGCAAAAGTCTTTGGATGGGAATCCTCCCACCGGCCTGTAAGAATGCAGGAATTTTTTTTTCCCAAATTGCTTGCTGCTGACTCACTATGATGATCAGGGCTGCTTTATGGCTCAGATCTTTTCTCTTATTGCCAAATGATGCAAATCATGCCTTAGGTATGTCTGCCATTTCCCACACGGTGACATCTATCCTATTCCAGCCATTGCTGGCCACACTGCATACGTGGAGTGGGGGAGCAGTCAGGAGGGAAAATACAACCCTCTGGAACAAATCAAGACATGCCACAGGTGTGATGCAGTGGTCATCAAAGTCATCATCTTTGTTGTTGATATTGTCTGCAGTGTAGGACAGTTTCCAAAATCAATAAAATGGGTAAACATTGGACCCTTGTTGAAGATGAAGAGTACAGTGAAGTGAGTCAAGATCCCCTGGCAGTCCCTGTCCACTCTTCCAGCTCTATTAAAGAGGCCCCAGTGAAGGGGTCAGATGCCCGTATCACTCATGGCCCCACTTCTGATGCTTGACACTGTTTGTTCAGGGACTGAACTGCGGTGTTGGGAAAGATGAGGTTTTGGCTTTGGGGAAGGCTCTTGGCATGCCCTTGGTGACAAGGATTTTTTGTGTTTTATGTAGACTACTCATACTAGAGGAACACCTGGAGCTTTTGTACAGTCTCCTCATGGGGCATGTTTCTTTCCTCTTGTGATTGAAATAATGGTCATGTTTCCATCCACCCCTTATTTTCCAGAAAGGGGTCTTAGGCCACTGTACCATCCAGTTTATTAAGTGCATATGATTTTGCTTGGAATGTAAACAATGTGTCTAGCCAGTTCTAAGGGGAACTTGTTCTTCTCTGTTGTGAAAAAAGTCTTCCTTCAATAAATTTGGTTTGATAACACACTGCGGTCTATAGTTTGGGTTAACGTTGAAGATGGGGAAGCTGGCATCTTTTCTATGGGTGTGTATTTGTAGGTGTTTGTAGCTGTTAATTAAACTAATTAAATTACCATATATTACCCTCGTTTCTTCTCCCTCCTCAGTGATGAATATGGCTGCGTCTCTGAGGGGGGAAGGCTGTTTTGCCCTTGCTGGTTGAGGACTGATCGGATCAAAGGGATTGATTGCCTCTTCCAAGTCACATATTCGGGCTACCTATTTGTTCATCTTCCCCAGAGAAAAAGCGAATAAGAGAACTTAGCTGATATTGAAATTCTCTTTTCCTTTTCACTTCTCAAAGGCATTAACCACACAAAGACCTGCGATTAGCATCTCCATAGGAAATAGCTCTCTGTACTTAAGCTGGGAACTCCCTGGTACCTGAAGTAGGCCTTGCTTACAGGGTCTCCCTCAGTGAGCTCTCTAGCTTCTGTACCCCATTCTTTCTTCCCTCCAGCTCTTCTTTCCTTCTGGGTTCTGCTTCTGATGAGTTCTGTACCCTGAGTTTTGCTTCTGGCTACAAATAATAATAGTTCCTTCCTTGTCAGAGCTTCATCTGTCACCCTGACCCAGTGCAGAGTCACCTGGGGAGAAGGAACCTCGGTTGAGGAACTGCCTCTGTCAGATTGGCCTGTGGGCATTTTCTTGGTTGCTGTCTAATGTGGGTGTGGCTGTATAGAAAAGGTAGGAAGTAAGCCTTCCATAAACAGCATTCCTCCACAGTCTTTGCTTTAGTTCACTGGTTCTCAACCTGTGAGTTGTGACTGTTTGGGTCCCATAGCATATCAGAGATCTTGCATCTCAGATATTTACATTGTGATTCATAACAGTAGCAAAATTACAGTTATGAAGCAGCAATGAAAGGATTTTGTTGTTGGGGGTCACCACAACACGAAAGGGTTGTAGCATTAGAAGTTTGAAATCTGCTGCTTTAGTTCCTGTCTCCATGTACCTGCCTTGGCTTCCTCAATGATGGACTGCCACTGGAAAGGCAAATAAACCCATTCCTGACTGAGTTGGTTCTGGTCAGTGCTTTATCACAGCATCAGAAAGCAAACACAGACAGTCCTTGAAAATACTGGGTGCTTGGAGGGAGGGAACAGGAAGAGAGGAGGAAGAGGAAACTGTGGTTGGTATGTGAAATAAATGAAAAAAATGTTAAATAAAAAAAGAAAATACTGGGTGTACTATTTGGTATATAATAAATAAACAATTACTGTTATTATTTCCCATTGATTGGCTGACTGATTCAGACAGGGTCTTGCATAACACAATTTGGCTTTGAATTAACCACATAGCTAGCCCAGAATCGCTTCAAACTTACTATGTGTCTCAGACCAGCCTGGACCTGGACATTCTACCAGCCTCCTGAATGCTGGAATTACAGGCATGTACCGCCATGTTCAAGTATTGTTTGCCTGGATTGGCTCTTCAGTCCTTGCTGTCAGCCTCACTGGCCATACTTACCTGGTGCTGTGCTCCTGTATCCCTATCCTTTTACATAGCTACCTCCCAAGTGCTTGGGATGCCCAACTCTCTGGCCCAGGCTGCCACAGGTATCTCCTGGCCTTTCTTCCTCCATCTCTTTCTCCCTCTTCTCCTGGGATGGAAAACATTGATGTCATCTGGCTCTCTGATGTATCAACAGGAGTCTGCTGGGATCTGTACACAGGTTCTTAATGATTTGTGCAGTGAAAACATAATGTATATCACAGCAACTGAAGACCTCAACCACAAGCCAAACACAAGAAGACAGCATGGCAATATAGTAAGGAACCCGGACTGCCCCAGGTCAGCTCTGGACCCCACCACTTGGTAGCTCTAATTCCTCATGTGTTAAACCAGGCTGGCCATTTTGAGTTGCATTTCTGAAATCCAGCCCCCTGCAGTGTTTCCCTGCAGAAATATTGATGTTTTTGATTATAGGATGCAGTTCTAGACTGCTGGGTTTGATGTACTGCACACTATACATACCACCTCACTAAAATCTGATAAGTTTGATTTGGGAACCCACTGGGCCTCAGAGCTTTGGACAAAGGACTGTAGATCCTTAGAAGCTACTTCATAGTGTTGTTGGGAGGATTAAACAAGGTATTTTACAGAAAGCTTTTGGCACAATTGCCAGACTGTAAAGCGCTCCATAAACACTGCTATTATTATCTTAAAGACATGAAAAAGTACTGTGTCCAGAAGAACAGTGGTTATTTTACCACAATAAAGACTTTTTTTTTTAATGAATAGCTTAAATGTTTAATGAATGATATAATAATGAATTTTACTGCCTGGACATGAAGGCAGCATGCTGTTTATTTTAGAAAGATGTTCAGAAGCCAACAGGAGGAACCTGTTTAATCAAATGTGGTGCCACTGAGACTTCTTCCTGTTTCTGTGCCGCATGTAGTAGATGCTGGCTGGAGCAGAGACAAGCTTAGCTTGTGGTTATGGGGTGTGTCTCTGGACCTTCTGTGTCCTAAAGGTCCTCCTGTGTGTCTCTCTTTCACCCCTTTGTTCTCGATGGAGAGCTCCTGTCAGCTCTTTTAGGACCTCCTGTACCCACACATGTAAACCTGTGAGACAATAAGCCTTTATCTTCTCATCCTTTCCTCTCTAGTTGTTCCGCTGCCACTCCGCTGTGCTGGTGCCCTAGGAGGCCCTTTCTCTCCTTCCCAGTGCTCTAATTTGTCATCTGTCTGCTTGCTGGTTGTTGCTGAAATTTACCAGGTGTGGCCGAGTGGGATTCTCTTCCCAGCCACCCTTACACACAGCACCATTCTGCAGAGCAGCCACAGCCCACATTCCTGTTTGCCTGGCAAGCCACCAGCTTCTCGTATTCCAGATGCCTCTACTGAGGGATATACATTTTTTTTTCTTAACATAAAACCTAACAATATTAGTTACAGTTCAAATTTTGAGTTTGGATGACATTAGCAACATTGGCAGAGAACTCGAGTTTGCACATTAGAACTTGTAGAGTTGGAAAAGCCCCCAATTCCCTGTTTTATAGGCACAGCAGCTGAGGCACGGAGATGAGTGTGGCTCAGTAAGTAAATGGCCATTAGTGAATAATAGGCATTAAGGTTTCTGGGTCTCTGTTTAATAAGTATTCTTAAGAAAATATTTACTGAGTGTGTATGTGCATGTGTGTGCGCGCATATACATTTCTGTGCTGAGCACATGTGTGTGCATTTGCTGGCTTTTCAAAGTATCTCATTCAGTTTACTTACTTATTTGCTTACGTTTTTTAAAGGCCTGGTTTCACTCTGTAGCCCTGGCCTTGTATTTTGACAGTGCCTTTGTGTCAGCGTTCCATATGATGAAATTACTAGTATGCCCCACTGCCACCAGCTCTGTATGTAGTTTAAATCGCAAACCACACTAAAATCTTTAGGAAGTACCGTGCCCCTGTCCACCCATGTCTAGTCCTACCCCCTGAGGACAACCTTTTTTTTTTTTCTTTTCACTTTTTAGCTTTTCTTGTATCATTTACCTCATGCTTCATGGGTGTGAGTGCATCCAGATTAACTCACCAGTGTGGGTAACAAATGACCTAGAGACCTTGCTTCACAGCTGGGGAGGTGTGTCCTCACCCCGCTTTCCTTTCTCTGGCTCTTGCCCAGTGCTGGGTATCAGTTCTCTACGCGGTTGTGGTTAACATTAAGCTTTGGTAAATAACAAGTATCCAAATCAGGAAGTTAGAGACTCCACACAACCAAACTCACTTGGTTTCTGGGTTTCGGGTATGACACTTGAAAAGGACCCAGAGCATCCCCTGGCAGAGGATATGGTGAGATGTGGATGGCATGGACTTGGGCCTGCAGCACTTAACTGCAGGACTGTGGAGCATGTCCCCTGTTTCCTTAAAATATGCTTATTGACTGTCTTTGTCAGCTCTAGACATCAACTTTACACTTCCTCTTACATGTATTTTTGCTTGTCCTAAAATAGTTGCCTCTTGCTTTTTATTTGCATTGATCTCTATAGACTTACCTGAATTTTGCCCGCAAGACTGGGCAGAGGCCAATAGTATTTCTCTGCAGCTGATCAGATACATCATACCTTAGATCACAGGCGCATTCGCCCCGCCCCCACCCATTCCCAGGGTTGGAGCACAGGCATTCTCCCCGCCCCCATGGGACACCTTCCCAGCCTGCTGTGAAGCCCCCTCTGAAGGTCCACCTTCCTTCTACTTCATTCACTGGCTCCTTTGGTGGCGTGTCTTTTCCACATGCATCTTCTAGAAAAGACACAATGTTTGAGCACTTAAAATATAGAAGGGTCTTGGTGGCTGTGCAGTATTCATAGTTGGAAATTAATTTCTCTTCAGAATTTCGAAGCTGTTTGTATGTGTCTTCCACTCTGTGTTCCCCATGTAGGAGATACCTTGTGTGACCTTTCTCATCTCTGCAAGCTTTCAGGATCTCTATCCACATGGCGCCGCAATTCCCCTAGAGTGTGCTATGGGGGCCTTTTGCTTTTGGGTTTTAGCAGTCCACTCGTGAGATGTTTAATTTGGAAATGTGAATTCTCCAATTCTGGAAAATATTTTTATTTTTGGTCACCCCCCCCCCCCCCCCGTTTCTCTCTTTCTCCTTTTCTAGAATTCTGATTTGTGAGGTGTGTTTTCTCTTTGCTGGTTGTTTTCTTACGAATTCTATATTGACATGTTTATCTTGCCTGCCGTAGTTCCGATCTTTAAGAGCTCTTAATTATCCTCAGCCCATTTCTCACCACCGCATCTTGGTTTTTTGGCTTATGCCCTGGAGATGAATAATAGTGTTTCTATGGCTTTTTCTTTTCATTTAGATGCTTTTATATTCCTCTGTTCATGCTCTCTCCCTGTGCCCCTCGCTCCCACCCTCTCTCTGCCTCCCACTTCCCTACTTGAGTTGCTGGGCACTGAACCCAAGGCCTCACATATGCTAGGTGAACACGGATCCCAGACTCTAGCTCCTCTTCTGGCGTTTGACTTAAGTGTTCGGAGCTCTTTAGCCACGTGTATTCAAGAACAGTTTGGTGGCTTTCAGGGGTCGGCCCAGTGTCTTCATTCATCAGTGTGTGGGAACCATTTCCAGAAGGGTGTTTTCTATTTTCTCAGAGGCAAGTCCGCTTTGCCGATGAAGGTGCAGAAGGAGCCAGTGCCGTGGTGCCGTGCTGTGGTGCTGTGCCGTGGTGCCGTGCCGTGGTGCTGTGCCGTGGTGCCGTGAAAGTGGCATTGCGGTCTCTCCTAACCTGCCCTTGGTGCTTCTCAACTTGCCCTTGCCCCTGGGGAAGGCACTGCCTCCATATCCCTGACTTTCAAGGGATGTTACCCTCTATTTTTCTGTGGATGTACCTCCATCCTGTTCAGGTGGTCACCACAATTTAATTTTCTAGAATCATGTGTTTGTTTGCAAGAATCAGTTGGAGACAGCTGCTGGGTTAGGGATGGGGGCTTGTATCCACTTCCCCTCTCAGCACTGGGACCCCATCTGGCCCAGACCTGTGCGGGCCTTGTGCATGCTGCCTCAGCCTCTGGAGGTGTGTTGGTCCTGCTGTGTTTAGAGGGCCTTGTTTCCTTGGTGCCCTCCATCCCTTCTGGCTCTTACAATCTTTCTGCCTCCCCTTCTACAGGCTCCCTATCCCTAAGGGGAGGGATTTGATGGAGACGGTCCATCTAGGACTGCACATGGTCCAGCCGTGGGTCTCTGTGTGGTTCCCATCTGCTGCAGGAGGAAGCTTCTCTGGTGATGACTGAGCAAAGACTGATCTAGGAGTATTGCAGGTTGTCATTAGGAGTCATTTTATTGCTACATTCTTTGAGTGGAACCGTAGTATTTCATTTTCCACTAGCTGAGTTGGTGTTCTGCTTTTATCTCTGGTAGTGTACAGAGTGCCTTTCAGTGCCGTGAACATGAGGCAGTAAGGGTGAAGGCACTAGGCACCAACTTCACCTCTCCATGTTCAATACGTTGTATGGGTGCTGTCTTCAGCAATAGGACCTTAGCATCAGTTTGTGGAGCAGCCAATAGTCTGTGTTGTTGGTTGTTTCCCAGGAGACCCCTTTGGCAATAACTCAAATGGATGTAACCCATTCCTCAAACTAGAGGTTTCATTCGGTGATGAGAGATGTCCAGTGATGCCTCCATCTCCCCCTTTTTGGGCAATCTCCTTCACATATTTTAGGAAACTTCTCCTGTATTAGGTTTCCATATGACCCCTATACTCAGTTTTTAAAACCATTGAATCCAATTTGTGCTACCCATGTACTCCTGGGTGTGTGGCCATCCACTGGACCCTTAAGAAAACTGACTCCAGAAGGGTGTGGTGGCACATGTCTTTAATCTCAGCACTGGGGAGGCAGAGGCAGGATCTCTGTGAGTTCCAGGCCAGCCTGGTCTACAAGTGAGTTCCAGGACAGGCTGGATTGTTTCACAGAGAAATTGTCTGGAAAAACCAATCAACCAATCAACCAAACAGCCAAACAAACAAACAATCCCCCCCCCCAAAAAAAAAAACCAAACAAATAAAACCAAAACTGACTCCAACACCAACCCACCCACAAAATCTACACAATATCTGCTGGGGTAAAGGTGATGCAGAAACTGTGGGATCCCAATCAATAACTGGTCCAGCTTGGGACCCATGCCATGAGAGGGAGCCTATGCATGACACTGCCTGGAGGGCCGGGAACCGGAGACTGGACAGCCCAGAGACCTGGGATAGCACCAAACATCATGGGCAAAAGTCAATGAGATAATTCCCAAAGATCCCCTGCTGCACCTGCACACTGGAGCTTAGCATAGTCATCGGCAGAGAGGCTTCTTCCAGTAACTGATGGAAACTGATGCAGACGCACGGCTGAACACTAGGCAGTGCTCATGGACTCCTACAGAAGATGGGGAGGAAGGATTGTGGGAGCCAAAGGGGTCAAGCACCCAAGTAAGCCCACAGAATCAACTAACCAGGGCTCATAGGGGCTCACGGAGACTGAATAATCAGGGAGCCTGCATGGGACTGATCTAGGCCCTCTGCATATATGTGACAGTTGTGCAGCTTGGTCTTCTTGTGGGACTCTTAAAAGTGGAAGCAGGGGCTGTCTCTGACTCTTTTGATTGTTTTTGGGGCCCTTTCCTCCTACTGGGTTGCCTTGCCCAGCCTTAATATGAGGGGATGTGCCTAGTATTGCAACTTCATGTGCCATGTTCGGTTGATATCCCTGGGAAACCTGTCCATTTCTGAAGAGAAACGGAGAGGAATGGACCTGGGGAAGAGAGGAAGTTGGGGGAGGAACTGGGAGGAGAGGAGGGAAGGGAAACCAGTTGGAATGTAATGTAAAAATGAGTATGGAATATTGTATACAAATTATATAAAATAAAAAGAAACTTAGGTAGGTAAAATTTAGTTTAAAAACAAAACAGCAACAACAAAATAAACTGGCTCCATCCCCCAGCAGCTATCAGTGGCTGATAGCGTCTCAGCTAGAAGAAACCCAGGAGGGATTTTGTGCCATTTCCCCTCTGCCTGCTGGGATTTTGTCTGACTTCAATTTGCACAGATCTTGTGTGTGCTCTCAGAGCCCATGTGAGTTTGTGTGTGCAACAACCCTGTTGTGTTTGGAAAGCACTCTTATTGTGGTTGTCCCACAATTCAGAGATAGAAAAACAAAACCCTAAAGGTAGGTAGACAACCAAAATCTGCAGCAGGTAGACTTGTAGATAGTGTCTCTCCCTCACCAGAGAAGCAGGTTCCCTAGGGTCCCAGGGCTACCATGCACTTTTCTCTCTAGATCAGCGGCTCTCAAACTTCCTGATGCGGTGACCCTTTAACACAGTTCCTCATGTTGTGGTGACCTCCAACCAGAAAATTATTTTTGTTGCTGCTTCATAAGTGTAATTTTGCTACTGTTATGAATCATAATGTAAATATCTGATGTGCAGGATAACTGACATGTGACCTCTGTGAAAGGGTCACTTGACTCCCAAAAGAGTTTCAACTGAAAGGTTGAGAAACATCGCTGTTGACAGTATGGATTTTGAAACAGGGAATATGCTGTTGAGAGGCAACACTCTCATCCCTGAGCCGTGAACAGCTGACATGTCAGGAAAGGCCCAGTGGCCACAGTGGGACAGCTGTGTGGAATGGTAGTGGTGAGGTGAGTTGCTGAGCTCTGCAGCAAGTCACCAGAGGCTGTCTGGGGCTTACACATTTTGAGTATGTGCAAAGTCACCATGTAGAAAAACCACACTTCAAGCATCCACCAAAGTCAAGGATTAATTATGCAGGGGGAAAAGAAGATGTTCTAAGTAGCTGTTAGTAAAAGTGCTATGAGTACAGTGATAATAATCACAGTGAACTGTATAGCGCACGTAACTTCAAGCTAGCTTGCCTGGGTATGCTCATTTGATGCTCCCAGGTTCCTGTCCCCTTTCACGATTAAGGGACCAGAAGACAATAGGCTGAACCATTTGAACGTAGATCCTTCTGTCTCCCAGACCTCTATCTGTAAGCACTCTGTTCTTCTGCCGATAGCCAGGGTTCTCATAAGGTCAATAAGGCAGAAGCAATGAGTATGTTATGTTGTTCTACGGTGGCCAAGTCTCCCAAGCCCTCCCCCTTTTCAGGAAGAAAGTGGGAAAGTGTTAGTCTGTGATATCTGCAGCCAGCAGAAGGGAGCTGCAGGGAGGGAGCTGTGTGTCTGATTGTTTTAGTGCTAGGAAGAGTCTGTCTGTCTATATCTTGGCTTCTTTAAGGGGCCAGCATCGGTCCCTCTCTAACCTTCGAACCTTCTCCAGCTCCCAGAGCCTGGAGGGTCTCATGCCCGCCCTCTTCAGTGCCCTTTGTTCTCTCCAGCAGCTCTGCTTTGAAGACACTAAGGCGTCACTCACTGTCTCCTGTATCTGACAGCGTACACGTGTGAGATTTTTCTCAAATATTAGTTTGAAAAGCTTCAATTTCCGTGACTTGCCATCATCAGTTTTGCGTGAATAGAGGCCATTTGACCAGGGCATACGTTTTTTCTTATTGAATGCAAGAACAAGTTCATGCATTTTGCTATTCTCTAGTTTTAAATCATATTTTTATTGTTAAACACCCAACATATATAGTTCTGGTTTTTTTGTTTTTGTTTGATTTTTGTTTTCTTGAGCTTTGTGCCTTTCCTGGAACTCACTCTGTAGCTGGCCTAGAACTCACAGAGATCCACCTGGCTCTGCCTCCTGAGTGCTGGGATTAAAGGCGTGCCCACCACCGCCAGGCCTATTGGCCCAGTCTTTAAAGAACCCTTTCCTTAGTTACTATGAAATTGGCAAATGGCTAATAAAAGGTTCATTTATTTTAAACTAAAGCTGTTCTGAAAACTGGACATTCAGCCTTGAATTTGAACTATGGGGAGTCAAATGAATACAAAAGAAGTTTCTGTCACATGACTGTTCTGAGGCAGTCTTACTGGTTCTCTGGTCTAGTTCAGCATGAATTCAGGTGTTTGGGAAGTGTTTGTGCAATGTCAGTCATTTTCATTTGGCTTCATCTGAGGTCCCAAGCATCCTCCTTTTGCCATCTTTAACTTTTTCTTCACTAAGAACAATGCACAGAACACCCTATACTGCTCCCCAGATCCAGCTGCTATTAGCATGTCCCATGGACTTTAGTACTGAGTCCTGGGAAGGGGCCAGCGAGAGGCAGAGAGCCACCCAGATATACACCTTTAGTAATCACAAATACGTTTTTTCTGGACCACACGAGGGCAGGTTACATTCTTCATGGTTCTTCACCAGTTACTTCAACGTGTACGTCCTAAGAATAGAGTGTGCTTTTGTATAACCTCAGTGTGATTTTCAACCTCCAGAAATATACATGTGGTTTGCATATAGCAGTCTGCAAGCTCAGTTGTTTCAATACTAATCTCTCTCTCTCTCTCTCTCTCTCTCTCTCTCTCTCTCTCTCTCTCTCTCTCTCTGTGTGTGTGTGTGTGTGTGTGTGTGTGTGTGTGTGTGTGTGTGTGTTTGTGTGTGGTTTTTCGAGACAGGGTTTCTCTGTGTAACAGTCCTGGCTGTCCTGGAACTCACTTTGTAGACCTGACTGACCTCGAACTCGAAGAGATCCACCTGCCTCTGCCTCTTGAGTGCTGAGATTAAAGGCATTCACCACCATGCCCAGCTTTTTTTTTCCATCCCATAATCCTAGCTGGCCTCCAGAACTCACTATGTAGACCAGCTGACCTCTAACTCACAGTGATGATCTGCCTGTCTCTGCCTCCCCAACCCTAACTGAGTGTTGGAATTAAAGACATGTACTACCAAACCTAGCTTGAGACTTTTTATTTTCATTTTTCATTATACACATCTTAGTGAAATTACCTTTTACTGTATCAACAATAACCAGCAGTAGTGAGTACATATTGAAATCCTTATTTTCAATCAAATGATATTTATTTTCTGTTTTCATTAGGGTCTCTAAATATATTAGGGAACTGATCAAAATAAATTAAGCACTCAGGTCCTGGAAATCAAAGAGTTAACATGGGTACCATTTAACACTTTCCCAGTGGGAAGAGACGGTGTCCCTTTATGACTGTAGCCCTTAAAGGGACGCTCTTTGCACACTCCTCCTGAGCCCCTCCCCTGCTGACTCTCCCTGTGAACTCACTCACCCGTGTCCCAACTTCACAGAGCTTCTGTTTGTAACACTTAGTGCATTCCATCCTGATCTCCATACACTGGGTTTCCTAAAATTCTTGGCTTCCTCTCTCCCCATTACTTAGGAATCAAACATTCAAAAACATTACAGTTGGAAGCAGGACAAGTCTCAACTCATGCTTCCCATTTGAAGCCTCAGCTTGTGCTGGGAGAGGGTTTGAGGGTGACAGTGATGGAAAGTTCTCAGTGGCAAACGGGCTCCCTGAAGGAAGTGATTCGGGCTCCCTGAAGGAAGTGATTTGACACCCTCCTCCAGGTGGAGGGTGGGCTTTGCGGGAGTGCTCTGCTGGCCAGTTCTTGGTGCTAAAGAGTTCACTGTTTCTTCTTTCTCCACCTTTGCCCTGATTCCTTCATTTCCCCACTGAAAGATTTTTATATTAAAATTTCAAGACAGTGCTTTCATTTTTAAATTGCATTTTATTTTTATCTGTTGTGTAAAAACATAGATTAAAAGTCAAATAGTACCCAGCCTCCCTTCCCAGAGGAACCTCTTTGAAGTCTTTTTTTTCCCCTCAAATCATCACCCTCAGTCAGATGTCTTGAGTGCAGTCTGGTTTATTGGTTGTAAACGTTACCTACTGACTTCCTGTGAGAAGGACTGGGCCCCTTTTAACACAAGCCCTCCTCTCCCCTCCCCAGTGTCCCCACAGCTATGGCTCAAGGGGCAGAACCTGTGGTTGGGTTTCCAGACTAAAGATGATTTAAACCTGAGACGGTGTTTCTTGTACAACTGTTCGACTGTTTTTCTCTAATCTAATAATTATCTTTAAAAGACTGTTTGGTTTTGCTGTCTACGCCTGTTGAGTTCTTCCCACTGCTCCAGGAGACCTATGGGATGCTTACTGCGGCCTCTACTCACTGTTCCCGACCCCTGCAGAATCTGTCCATTCAGACGGCCCCTCCTCCTGCACCACCGGCTTTCTGCTCCAGCCCAGACTTATTCCTTTGGCTGCTGCCCAGCACCATCTAGGCTTCCCCTTTGCTGCCTCTGGCTTAGATCCTTCTTTTTTTGAATCCCAAGTCTTGGTTCATTGTTGTTGATTTTGTTGTTGTATTGTCTGTTGGTTTATGCCTTTGCTGGGGGTGGTTGGGGTGGGGTGCATATCTTCTAGTAGCTTCTTGGGAAAGTGCACAGGAGGTAAATTTTCAGAAGTTACATGGAACTAAAAGTGCCTTGAGAGATCACATAGAATTGTCACTTGAAAATTTAACATCTAAAATTTGGAAGTATGTCTGGGGAGATGGTTCAATGATTACATACAATGATGTTGGAGTTTGGATCCCAAAGAACTCATGTAAATGCCAGCTGGGCACAGAGGCTTGCCTATAATTCAGGTTTCCATAGTAGAGACCAGAGGTCCCTGGAGCATGCTACATAGCAAGATTAGCCATATCCTCAAGATCTATGTTTTATTGAAAAACCCTGCCTCAATAAATAAAATGGAAGTGGGGTTGAGGGTGATTTCCTGAAATCACCTCTACATGCAAATATATATATACACACATGCACACCACACTCACACACAAAATGGAAAACCTTATTAAAACAAAATTCTGAAATACCATTCTTCTGCCATTTTGAGTCCTTAATATGACCTGCCTTCTCTCTGGAGATTTATGTCTTATCATCTTTTAACAAGCAGAACAACCTCAACATAGAACGTTCCTGGGGGCCACATGCCTCTGTGCTGAGGTGGAAAGTTGTCCTGCTGGCCGCATACCTGTTCCTAAGCAGCTAGGGGATCCTGGGCCTCTGGCTGCCGACTCTCCGCTGGCCCTGCACCTGCCATTTCTCCCTCTTCACCCCATGATAGCTGGTTCTCCAAACACAAGGAGGCAGCTCACAGAAAGTCAGACACATGCACACATCTTCATTTGTTTTAAAAAAAACAGGAACGGTGGTTTTCCCCTGAGGAGACAAGGTGGGGTCGGAGGACAGGGAGAACATTGTGAGCACCCTGCTAGAGGACCAGTCCCACCCACAACCCCCACCTCCTTTCAGCAGCCACCCTGTTCTTATATTTCCCAGTAAATGATCTTCGTAACAGGCCTGCGAACTGATTGTTCTGGCTGGCAATTCTCTGAAGCTGGGTAATAAATGCGGAACCCCAGGAAGAGGCTGTTCAGAACATTTGCTTCTTATTTAAAGAATTTATTTTTACATCAAATTTTCTCTATCTTTTCTGAATGTCTAGCCATGAGAAGGTGAGGCAAATTAAAATGTAATCTTTTAAACTATTCAAGGAACCTGGATGTAGTGGTACACACCTTTAATCCCAGTCCCAGAGGCAGTCAGAGCCCCATGAATTCAAGGCTAATTTGGTCTGCCTTGTCTCAAAAATAAGTAAATAAACTAACTATGCATTAAATAAATAAAGGAATCTGCACCTCTGCCAGCCTCCTCTCTGGCCCTCCCCTCCTAAATCTTCTGTTTTTTTATTGTCCATTGAAACCTTTCATGTGTATTTTAAAGGATTTCTCAGCTTTGGAGTTAATGAATCACTGAAGTACAGGAGGTAAGAAGCAGAAAAATTAAAGCAAATAAACAACAACAGCAATAAAAACTGATCTCAAGGTCAAGTCAGAAGGAAGTAACCATTAAAAACCTAAAAGCATATGTAACTATAATCTGACTTTATTCTGGTGGGTCTGGGCCACCTGGTGTTAATCCCACCAATCGAGAATAAGACCACTACAATTCAGAGCCAAATTTGAAGCAAGCTTTAAATTCTTGTCAGGTGAATGGGGTCTGGCCAGGACCATCTCCGGGTTTCCAGAAAATGGCCCCAGTCAAGGTTTACAGCAGATTAAGAAGGAAAACCCATAATTCATTGCATTTCCCATCAGGTCCAATCAGGGGCAAGTGTACATCCTGACATATTTCCTGCCTGTGATCCCCCACCCAAATGTGATCAAGCACATCTGGTGCAGATGGTCAAAAAACCTGTTTAGGGGAGTGAAAACATGTGGCTTGTTACCTCCCATAAACAGTAGCCTCCAGCATTTCAGGAACTATCTGTCCTTGGGCGAGGGGCTTGCAGATCAGAATCATTTTGTTTTGTGGATCTCTAAGGCACAGTAATTAAAACTTAAAGTGTAACTTGGGTGCGACAATTCAAATTCCTCATATACAGACCCTGAAGGAAAACACAAACAACTCTAACAGATTGTTCTCCTCCCTCCAACCCCTTCTTCAGACTCCGTTTCTCTTCCTATCACAAAAGGTCTAATATCTTCATTTCAAGATTTATAAAGTGAAGAGAATGTTTAGACTATACCACTGAAATGACTAGTCAAAGAGATGGTGATCCTAGGTTTACCAGGAGCTTTTTACACCAGAGAGAGGCTGTTTGCTCTCCCAGAGACTCCCAGCTGGAAGCTCAGAGCATGTGATGCAGTCTGTGCTGTAAGCAAATGCTCCATGAAGTTGGTGGGCAGAGGGACTCCCCACCACATCATACAGGCGGTAGATGCGGTGCAGGTTGGATTCTAGTTTAGGTAGGGCTGTGTGCTAGTTATTTTCTGTTACCAAAAGAGGAAAGGTTTATTTTCACAAATGGTTTCAGAGGTTTCAGCCCGTGGTCAGTTGGTCCCCGGGGTGAGGCGGAACATCCTGAGAAAGGGATCATAGAGCAGAGACCCCATCCTCCTGGGGAAGGGATCATAGAGCAGAAACCCCGTCCTCCTGGGGAAGGGATCATAGAGCAGAGACCCCGTCCTCCTGGGGAAGGGATCATAGAGCAGAGACCCCGTCCTCCTGGGGAAGGGATCATAGAGCAGAGACCCCGTCCTCCTGGGGAAGGGATCATAGAGCAGAGACCCCGTCCTCCTGGGGAAGGGATCATAGAGCAGAGACCCTGTCCTCCTGGGGAAGGGATCATAGAGCAGAGACCCTGTCCTCCTGGGGAAGCAGACAGAGGGGAAAGGAGAGGAGAGTGAGAGGCCCTGGACAAGACCTGCCCTTCAGACAGTGCTCCAGTGATTCACTTTCTCCAACGGTGCTGTACCTCCTAATGGTTCATTCGACTATAAATCCATCAATTGCTTCACTCACTGGTGAGCTTAGCACCCTCATGGTCTAATCAGTTCTGGTTAGGGCCAAACTATCAACATGTGAGCCTTTAGGGCCATTTTTGTATCCAGATCGTAACAGACAGATATTCCAGTGTGCATGCATAAATCGCTGCCAACACAATAGTGTCAGGCATGTAAAATGAAGAGTGTGAAGCCTGAAGGACAGCTTTGGGGAACACTGAAGAAGTCTTTCCTGCTCCAGTACTTTTAGGGGTTGTATAGCAGTAACTGATGGGATGTTCGTACAGCTCTGTGACAAACAGCAAAGCTTGAAAACCGGTCTAGATGGACAGAACCAAGACTCGCAAACATCTCATTTGTCTAAGTTGTATAGTTCAAAATAAAAGCTCACGGGAATATATGTAAAATCCCATTATTGAGACTTAAATTAAAAATCAATTGAACAAGTACAAGAAAAGATGCAGCTTAAGAAACCTTGTAAGTCCGTATGCTTTAGTGTTCAGACAGGTCCGGGCTAGAAGAGGGTTTGTTGAACCGTTCAGTCTCTGCTTCATTAATTTTGGCAAATAGTTGTTGGGAGCCTGCCATGTGCCAAAGCACTGTGCTCACCAGAGGTGGGGGTTGGGGGGAGGGGGATGTGTGTGTGTGTGGGAGTGTTGCGTGCAAAGGGGCAGGAAGGTGTGTGCTGCAGGGGCAGGGCTCCCTCCTCTGCCTGGGCTGAGGTACAGCAAAAGGAAGAGGAAACCATCATAAGTGGTGCTTTGCCCAGACACAGGGAGTAGAGGCAGTGGCCAGTGCTAGGTTGAGTGGTCCAACGAGAGCTAGCTGTGAGGTAAGCAGGGGAAGGCACGAGGAAGGCCTCAGCCCCAGGAGCAGTGGGAGCCAAGGAGGAGCTCAGACTCGGGTTCTGCTGTCTGGGTTTCTGCCCACCCTGCAGCCTGGGATATCTTCAACCCCGTTTCTTCAGTTTCCACTTTGGAGTGCCCCAGGCTCCGTCCTTGGCTCTCTCCTTTCCTGTATATTTTCATCTCTTGCTGTTCTTGACCAGGACCACAGCTTTAAACATGCTCTGTGTGCACACGTGCTCCAAATTTCTGTCACTAGTCTGGGCTTCTCATCCTGAGCTCAGGAGCCATCCCACTTCCCAAATGACATGCCCATACTTAGCACATTAAAGCCTCACTTCTGGGCTCACTGTGTCTATTAGGGATGCCCTAACAAAGTGCCACAAATGGCTGGCTGAAATCACCAAATTGTTCCCCAAAGCTCTGGAGGGGACACGTCCCAAATCAAGACATTGGTGGGCCTGCTTCCCCTGAAGGCTGTAGGTGAGGCTGCACTCTGTCCATCACTTGGGCGATATTCTCAGCAGCCCACTTGTCAGTAGGAGATTGACTCTAGTGTCTGCCTTCTTCCTCACATGGTGTTCTCCCTGCACGTGTTCACAGTGTTTTCTCTCCTGCACACCTGTCTCTCCTCCTCCTGGAAGAACAACAGTCATGTTAGATTAGGACCTTCACTGATAACTGACCTCATGCGATTACTTCTTAGAGTTTGATCTAGGTAAGGTCACATGAGCCCCCACGTGTCTGTGCACACTAGTGGTCCCAAGGAAAGATGGATCCTGAGTTCAAGGATATTGGCTCCATATTCACAGTGGCCAGGGCTAGGAGTTTACACAAGTCTCTGAAGGGGTTCAGTCATTCCTGCAGCCCTTCCAATCCAGCTGATAGCCATGTCTCTTAGAGTTCTCTGAATGAAATCTAGTGCAGCATGCGTGTCTCCTAATATTTTCTATGCCCCCTCACCATCCAGTGCACCAAGACACTCTGCCACCCTTACAGAGTCAGGGTCCAAACAAGCCCACTTCTCCCAACTCCACCCCCACAGCCCTGATTCCAGCTACAAAGGACCACCAAACCTCGCCCTGAGATCATCTCGCTCTTTCCCACAAGCCCCCACGTGTCTTCCCGTGTCACTCAGTTATGACCTGTGTCTTTAGTCATTCTAGCTCCTTCACTCTCACACCTAGGGCTCATGTCTTTTGTTTGTTTAGGTTTTTTGAGACAGGGTCTTGCTATTAGCTCAGGCTGGGCTTGAACTCACTCACTGTGGAGCCAGGGTAGCCTAGAGCTCACAGTTCTTCTGCCTCAGCCTCCTCAAATGATTATAGGTGTGTGCTACCATCTATGTGCTCTGGCCAGCCACTCTCCCCACAACCTCCCCGTTAGCAGGGAGCACTGCCACTGAATGTGCTTCTGCCCTGTGACTGACCCCTCCCCGTCACGTCTCTGCTCACATACTATCTTATTAAATGATAATTAACTAAAAATATATAGGTTACCATGTAGACAAGGAGTGTCCTCAAGTGTATTCTAAAAATGTAATGTGCTTGGACCTGAAGGATGTTGTGCCAGTGAAATGAGCCTGTCACACAGAAGGACAAACACTGAATTATAATTATAAGCATTCAGGCATGTGTACTGGCCTGCCCTTAGGGTCCTCGGCTGCAGCCCCTAAGAGCACCCCTGTGCACATTCGCCACTTTCCTTATAAAAGGCGGGCCTTGCCCACCTCCCCTCTCTTTTCCTTGGCTCTTGTCCCAGGGACTGGTCTCTGCCCCCTTGTCTGCCTTTCCCCCAATAAACCTCCCACTTGAGCCCTGTTGTATGTTGTGATTCCTTCTCGCCACTTTTAAATTACAACAATAATTACATCCTGTGGTATCTAAAGTTCTCAAATTCAGGAGCAAGAGTAGGATGGAGCCATGAAGGGCATAGGAATGTGCCCCACAATGCATACAATGTCAGGGTGTGCAGGAAAGGTTGGAGAACTGTCATACAGCATGGTGCTTATACTTAAGAATACAGAACTATACACTACCTTATTGCTATCTCATATTATAAGGAGTTTTTAACCTCAGTTAAAAAAATGAATTTGTTATTCATTGGCCCCTTTATTATATTGATACTGTCAAGGTTAAGGAACTTACCTGGGGCCTCAAACCTGGTCAGTGTGGGACAGTGATAGGAAGCAGGCCTTTGGCACGCAGAGCACTTTGTCCTGTTCAGAGTTCAGTGTCACACCATTTGTCAAAAACTAGATTATAGAGCAGGCAAGATGGCTCAGCAAGTACAGGTATGCGCTGCCAAGTGTGACATCCTACAGTTACTCCAGAAGCCACACAGTAGAAGGGGGAACATCCTACAAGTGTCCTCTGACCTCTACCAGCACAGTATAGCATGTTTGCACCCCCACATATATAAATAATAAATATGATTGAAAAAAGAGAAACACCAGGTGGTGGTGGCGCACGCCTTTAATCCAAGCACTCAGGAGGTAGAGGCAGGTGCATATCTGACTCTGAGGCCAGCCTGGTCTACAGAGTGAGTTCCAGGACAGCCAGGACTACATAGAGAAATCCTGTCTTGAAAAACAAAACAAACCCAAAACAAACAAACAAACAGCCCCAAAACCATCACCACCAAACCCCAGATCACACAGTACCTAGAGGTGTGTCCACAGTCCCTGGGGAGAAAATGCCCTGTGTATTGGTCTCATGAAGTTCTTTTGTGACCCACAGGCTGGGCAGTGAGAAATAAATCATCCAGACATTGGTATTCCTGATGGCAGCTAGGGCTTTACCAACAGAGAGTATATGAAAGAACCATCTTAATTTCAGGCTTCATTAGAACAAGCAAAGGCTAAAAGTCATTTTTCACAGTGTTGGGCAGCATAGGAAATCTGTCCCCACCTTGAAGGGATACTTTGTCTGTGACAGCAGCAAAGATCATGGTCTTGTATACTGCTTGGGTAGATAGATACCCTGTCCTAATTCATTCTTCCTCTCTGCTCCCTGTATAGATGTGCTTGGGGAAAGTAGCAGCCTAGCAAGCTTTTGTTTTCTGTCTAGGCTTTAAAGGTGGTAGTTTTCCTCACGTCCTCCTGGAGATGCACCTGGCTAGTCAGCATTGTCCTCTAAGAGTTCACCACACAGAGCAGCTTTAGGTCGAAGGAAGGAGGGATGGTGGCACCCTGTCAGTGAGCCATGGTCCGCCTGGCTCTCCTGGGCTCCTTGCTGAGGGCTGCTGACAGTTGCTGGATCTTGGAGTGCCTTCTGATGCCTTGATGTCTTTGCAGTGGCTTCCTACAAAGACAGTCTCCTTTCTCCTCAGTAGAAAACACTCGTGTGGGGACAGTGCCACTGTTGTGTGCTACTGCCTCCTGTTCCTAAGTAGCTTGGTACCCTGGGGAGACACTAAGGTCGCTCTTGCAAGAGCACAATAACCCTCCAAACCTAAGACAGAATATTCTTGGGTGGTGTATTACTTAGTTTCTTATTTCTGTGGTAAAGTAATATGACCAAGGCACCTTATAAGAGAAGGCATTGTATTGGGCTTATGGTTTCAGGGGGCTAAGGTCCATCGTGGCAGGAATAGCTGAGAGCCCACATCTTGATCCAAGGGCAGGAAGCAGAGAGTGAGCACACTGGGAATGGTACAAAGTCGATCCCAGAGACACACCAACTCCAACAAGGCCAGTTCGTAATCCTCCCAAACAGTCCCACAAACTGGGGACCAGTATTGAAACATTTGAGTCTGTGGGGCTGTTCTCAGTCAGACCACCACAGGTGGTTTTTCCATTGCTGAAGGACTGAGCAGATGCTCGAGATCCAGGAACCCTCTATTGCTTCAGAGCAGGAAGGACGGGCTGACTTGAATGTCCTTCAGGGACTTGGATTCCATAGCTAACCCCAAACACCATTTTAGACACCGTTTCACTGTGTAGCTCTGTCTGGCCCAGAGCCTACTGTGTAGACCAGAGCAGCCTCCAGGTCACAGAGATCTGCCTGCCTCTGCTTCCTGAGTGCAGGCTTCATTCACCTTTGCTGTGTGATGGGCAACTCCAAATCTTTTCTTACTAATGCATGTTAATTATTTATAATAATGGGGATCAGTATGATTTCATGTCTCTGCATATTTGATCGCATTTCCTCCTCATTAATCTCTTACTCCTTTCTACTCTTACTAACGTGTGTGTGTGTGTGTGTGTGTGTGTGTGTGTGTGTGTGTGTGTGTGTCCATGTGCATGCATGTGGTGGGTATGGGTGTATACTAGAGGTCAGTGTGGATTGTCTTCCTCTGTCATTCTTCACCCTGTTTTTTGAGGCATGGTCTCACTGAACTTGGATGTCACTGAATGGCTAGATTGACTGGCCAGTGAGCCCCTAGGATCCACCTGCCTTTACCTCCCAGTGCTGGTCTGTGCCACAACTCTCAGCATTTTATGTGAGCACTGGGCCCCCATGCTTATTCAGCAAGGACTTCAGCCGCTGGACCATCTTGCCATCCCAATCTCCTTCCTTCTCTGAATTAGTTCCTCTTCTGCTTTCATTTTGTTTATTGTAGTTGTTTTGGTTTTGTCTCCAAATGATTTTTAACTGGGTTATTTACAGGAGCATGGGTAGTGGATTATTTATTTACAGAAGTATGGGAAGCTTGCCAGTGGACACTACACTGAAGAAAATGTCTTTTAGCTGAGTTGTGGCGGCACACACCTTTAATTCCAGCAATTGGGAGGCAGAGGCAGAGGCAGGTGGATCTCTGTGAGTTCGAGGCCAGTCTGGTCAACATAGAGTGAGTTCTAAGACAGCCAGGGCTACACAGAGACCCTGTCTCAAAACAAACAAACAAACAAACAACAACAACAAAACAAAAAACAACACCCCCCCCCAAAAAAAAATCAAAAACCAAAATTGTCTCTCTCCCCACCGGCAACTGTTACTCCTCAGTGAAGGGCAGGAACCTGGTGAGTGGGGAGCACTGTGGCCAAGCTCTAGCCAGAGGGTGGTGCTTTTCAGTACTTCACCCCTGCCCAGCATGCATTCCTTCTGCCTCCTCTGCTACAGTATTTGCTGAGTCTTGGAGGGACTCCCCCAAATCTTGATGGCTTCAGACTACAAACAGACTGGCTGTGATGGCACATGCCTGTAATCTCAGCACTGGGAAGGTGGAGGCAGGCGGATCAGGAGTTCAAAGTCATTGTTGCCTGTTTAGCAAGTCTGAAGCCAGCCTGTACTTCAAAAGACTCTATCTCAAACAACAAAAAAGAAACCAACATTTATCATGATTGTGTGCATTGTCTGGGTGGTTGTTCAGTGTGGACACTGAAGTCGCCTCACTCACCTGGTGGTCATTCTGTGTGGACATCTGAAGTCGCCTTACTCACCTGGTGGTCATTCTGTGTGGACATCTGAAGTCGCCTTACTCACCTGGTGGTCATTCTGTGTGGGCGTCGTAAGTCACCTCACTCACATGTCTAGGGATGAAGACTGGCTGGCCTGGAGAGGCTTGGGCAGAACAGGTTCTTCCCTGATCCCTGTGGCCCTTCCAATCTACTGTGGGCCAGCTTGTGCTTCTTTGTGTGAAATATCGGGCTTCTAAAGAGAGCAGGAGAGGACAACCAACCAACCACTCTCTGCCCAGGCACAAGAATTTTGTGTCTATATTACATTTGCAAAGGATCCATAGGCCAAAGCAAGTCATGTGATCAAGCTCTGAAACATGTGCATAGGAAGAGCAAACATTCAAGGACCATTTCCATAACAGTTAACTCCAGGAAAGCCATGTCTGAGGCTGCCCTGTCTTTAGGCAGTTGTGAGGCAAGGTCCATCAGCATGGGGCGGCATGATTCAGGACCAATACCTTCTGAGGCAGGCAAACAGAGTTCAACATGCTCAGAACAGTACCCACTGTTTGCAAGCAGTGTGAGTCTGAGCCTGATTGTTCACCTGTACACTGGACTTGACCAATCAAAAGGCTCTTCAGCCAACTGATGCTGTAAAGCAGGTTTGTCTGACATGTGATCTACATCCCAGTATTCGCACCATTGTGGAAACAGCAAGTTACTTGTAAGCAGAGGCTGGAGAGTGCCACTCCTAGGTGACAGGGTAGTGTGAAGCTTGGCTGAGCCCCTGATCTGCAGCTTTCATGGTCCCAAGAAGCTGGGCAGAGATCTGGATAGGAGAAAAAAGTTCTGCTGGCTTCTTGCCTGCTTAATCCTTGTTGCGGTGTGGGTTGTTTAAGATTGAAACAGACCGTTCATGTGTCCTTGGGGTACAGCCCACCAGCAGCTGACAGTCAGCATCTGTACTCTCTGGTTTCTCCATAGAAAGTGTTGCTGCTCACCACCAGGGGCACTGGCAGCGTTGCAGCCTCTGTGCAGCCTGGCTTCTCCAGGCGGCTGAGCTCTGTTCCTCCTGCTGTTTCTCATGCTTTAGCTTCAGCTTTTCTGGGGTCTCCTCACTTGTCACTGCCCTTCCCCTCTTTTCCTCTCTACTTTTGGTGTTCCCCACTTGTTGTCCTCAATGCTGTTGCTAGGCAACAGTTCAGAGCCATCTTATCTGTATCCTCATGAAATCCCCATCCACTCCCTCCCTCTCTCTGGCCCTCGCTTGCCTCCTTGAAAGAAAGATCAGTTACTCAGACTCCACAGGTACAGACTTGACCCTCCTTGTCTGTCTTAGTCTGATCTAGCTGCAATAACAAAATCCTATGGGCTGTGTGGCTCATCAGGCAATGCTATTTCTCACAGTTCTGGAGGCTGGAAGTTCAAGCTCAGGTCCTTCCTGACTTACACACGGTCATCACACATCCATTCACTGCTCACAGACACTACAATGGCCTCTCATTTCCTGGCTTGTCTCACCAAGCCTAAGATACTTCCTGAAGAGATCCCCAAGCACTCTTTGTCATACACTGGGACATAGCACACTCGTGCTTCCCGTTCTCTGCAGGCCTGCCCTTCTTCCTGGTGTCATCTCTAGTCCACTAATCTACCACAGTGCCTGTCAGACCAAATGCATCTCAGTGTTCTTCTTCTTGCCTCTGCTTGGGGCACCCCCACCCCTGCACATGGCCTCCTTGGGGCACCCCCACCCCTGCACATGGCCTCGTTAGGCACTCCACCTCTGCACTTGGCTTCCTTGGGCACCCCTAGCCCTACACATGGCCTCCGTGGGGCACCCCCACCCCTGTACATGGCCTCTTTGGACACCCCCCACCCCTGCACATAGCCTCCTTGGGGCACCCCCCAACACACATACATGGCCTCCAGGCCTCATGCTCATTTGTCAGAACCCAACCCTGGGTCACAGTGGTGAGGCTTGACTTGACTCAAACATAATGAGCTGTCTATGTGCCTTGTTTACTACTATAGTGCACTGTGGGCTTCTGTGTCTAGGCCTGCCTCCCTGAGTGGGCTGTGAGCTCCTTGGAGGCAGGCATTGTACTTACTCAATGACAACAATGGCAATGCATGTTGAACCACAGGTAAGTGAGCAGAGGAGGCCAGTAGGCTTCTCTGTTATCACACATGCCGTCAGCTGCCTGCCCTTGGCACTTCCGGAACACATTCAAGTTCCCTTGCCCTCCCCACAGCCCTGCCTAGGTTCCTTCTGCCTGGATGCATGCCCTCCTGAGGATAGCCCCTCTCTCCTTAGCTCGAGTTGCCATTCATTCACTTCTGCGCCACATCTGTCTGTGCTGCTCTCCTAACCCTCTGCCTCAGCACAGCCCTTCATGACACCTGTGTGATCTGCTGTCTGCCCCGTTCATTGTTTTCCGTGACTCGTGACTCCTCATGTAGACAGAGGCCTTGGTCTCTTCCTTGTGTGTGCTCGTTCTTCCTTGGCCACACCATGTGTTCTTAACTGGCCTCAAAGTTGGGTCACTTCTCTGGCTGTCTCCCTTTCTCTGAGCTAGATCCTCTTTGGAAAGACAGAATAGCCTAGGAGTCATATGTCACCAGATGAGTTTCAAATGTGGGCTCCACCATTCCAAACCAGGGTCTGAAAAGCAAACATTTTGACATCTAAGCATCTGGCTCCTCATCTCTGAAATGGAGGCAGGATCCTTCCTGTGGGTTGCTGAGAGGGTTCAATGAAATGATCTGCGTAGAGCACAGGGCACAGTTGAGCATGAAGTGTAGGCCGGCTGCCATGATTGATGATGTTTCCATACTATTGTTTGATCAATGCATCTTCCCCTAAGTATCTACCAGCCCAGCCCCCAGCCAGCACCTAACATAGAGCAAGTGCAGTAGAGATGTCAGACTAGCATACTCCAGGCTTCCAGAGTTGCCCCTGGAACTACTGCTTTCTCTTTATTTGGAATGGATGACTAACTTTCCTTGGGGTAGGGAGGGGTACTGGAAAGGTACTTCCATTTGTGTCCACCACAGCTTCTCTCTTCATGGCGCTTAGCCAATCTTCTCAGTCTTGGTTAAACATGGATTATGCTGGCTCTTTACTTCTACACACAATGCCTCAGAAAACAGGGACAACAGTCCCTTAATCAGTCACTTTTGTAGGCACAGCAGCTAGCCCCCTTTTCTCTGCTTATTTCAGGGTTCAGGATTTTCTTTTCTTGGTTTGAGAGGGTCTAAGGAGGCTGTCAGTTATCTTTAAAAAAAGCTTTTCTGTATCCTGAGAAATCTTTGCCCCAAGTGAGCATGAGAGGCTAGGCCATATCTGTCAGCCTCGGAGGCACAGCGGGCATGGCTGCCTGAGTTCTGTGACTAAGGAGTTGCCAGCTCTCTCCATCTGACCAGAGCTGGCAGGAGTCCTGACTACTGAAGCTCAGAGTGTGAGCCATCCTGGCCCCTTACATGTGGAGGATCTCTTCTCGGCTGCTTCCTGTGATGGCCGATCACTGTTCACCTGCATCAGAAAGGAGGCAGTGATGTAGGCCTGTGCCAGCTGGCTGGACCAGAAAAGCAATTAAGTGGTCTTCACCGTGTGCTTCTCTTCCTCACCCCAGTGATTGAAGGACACAAACAGAAACCAAGAGGCTCTCTCTATGGGAGGACTGTTGGGAAATCCTACCCAGCGAGGGCCAAACACCTGCATCAGAGTACCCTGGGTAGCTCTATTCTAAAATGCAGGTCCCTGGACCTTACCTTCATAATTTCCAATTCCTTCAGTCTGGCTGAGGCCCAGGGACTATGTCCTTAAAGAATCCTGAAAGAGTGTGGTATTCAGGTGTGGCACAGTAAACCTGTTGCATTCAGTGTCTTACTCCCCCATGGAGGCAGGAGTTTAGGAGCCCTGAGAGATTTGACAGGTCTGTGAACACTAAGGGGACTTCCCAGCTCTGCTTTGATCTCAACAGCCGGAGCCAGAACTGTTTCTGCACTGAATGGAATCAGGGCATCTGGATGGGGAAGCTGTGATGGAGCCAGGGAGGAGAAGAAGGCACTGCATGCACATGTACTGTCCACCCATGACAGTGTTGGGGCAGCTAGGGGGTCAGGCTAGCTGAAATTTGTGTGTAAAACTGTGGAGTCTCAGTTGAAGTTGCTGGGATACTGACCCAAATAAATGGACTTGATGTAGGGACAGAAAGCTGGGACTAGATCTAAGGTCACCAATATGAGCAACTCCCACGTCATGAATAGACTAAAGAGCTTTTAACTTCTCTTCTGAGCATTTGATCCTTCTAGAGTAAGATCATCCCATGATGAGGCAGGACCCTCAGCCCCCAGCAAGATTATCCCATGATGCAGCAGGACCCTCAGCACCCAGCAGTTTGCACGGCAAAGCTACTAGAATACTGGACACACATACTAGCAAGATAGCAGTGTTTCTGGATTAAGAGAACAGTGCTGAAGTCAGGGAAAGCAAAATAAGTGAGCTCTGGGAAACCCTGCAAAGGGGAGTCACCACCAGAGCCAGGCTAGGGCTAGAAGGGCTTCCTCCCGTCGGGAGCTTAGGGTCAGAGGTAAAGTCCCTTTGGCATGTGAACCTGGGCTGTTGGTCCTGGGTCTAGGAAGGTGGGATCTTTTTTTCTTTTTCTTTTAACTGTATGTATGTTAGTGTGTGTTCAGCAAGATGCAGTTTCATGACACTATGAAAAAACTCCCTAGGCATGCAGACCTTAAGTAACTAAAAGCACAAAAATATATTTTTCAAACCATGTCCTTTCAGAACATAGTAGGATTTACTGAAAAATTGGATTGAATTCCCTTTGCTTACCTGACTGTGGTGGAGTGGAGAAATTCAGAAGGGTCCATGGTCCTCCAGTGGTTCTGCTGAAGCAAGGCCAGTTGCAGGCCTGATGATTCTAATGGGTGGCCTTCTAAAACTAACTGGGGCTTGTGAATGAGGCAGGGTTCTGTGAGCTCCAGGTTTGATGATGGGGTGGAAGGTTAGCTGGCTACCCCGGGCCTGAACCTGGAGTAAAACTCCTTGTGGAAACTCCGCCCATGCATTACAGGTCACATCAGGTTGTCTGTCTGGTGGTGATGAAGTTGGCCTGGAGCATGCACACTGTGACTCAGTTCCACATGGATAGTGAGGTTGGCATTTGCCAAGTGGCCAGCCCAGCGCTGGCATTAGTGTCTGACCACAGCGCACAAAGGAGGTTTTCTCTTGAGCCAAGAGGTGAGTTAAAAACATCAGGTAATCTCTGTACCCTATTTTAGGTTAATTTTCAGAAATGAGGCTTTCACTTACCCCAAATCATGCAAGGACCTAAGTATAATGCCCTTGGCCAAATATCAGCACAGAACATCTCTATGGGGTACAAGCAGAGGTGTGCTAGTCTACTGGCCTTCTGAGAAGGTTAACTGCCCTCATTCATAGTACAACACTGGACTCCATGAATCTCTAAGATGCCTTGGAGAGGCAAAGGGAATCGTGCCAGTAGTTCATCAGAGATGTCTCTCCATATACAGGACTCTGCCCCCTTGGTAACAGCATCATAATGTTCAGAAGTCCCACGTTACCAGACTGTAGTAGGCAGCCAGAGGGTATCCAGTGGCCACTTCTCTCCTCTTTAGTAGCTGTCACTTTAAGACGATGGGATAATGTTAGGTGTTATCACATTCCTTGAAGAACTTGTTAAAGATGCATCTAATGGGACTAGCAAGATGGCTTGTGGTTAAGAGTTCTTCCTGCCCTTCCAGAGCTTCGTCTCCAGCACCACAGGCACAAGCACATGCACACACACAAATACACAAGAAATAATGAACAAATTATAAAATGAAATAAAATTGAAATGCATCCTATTGGAACCCATCTCCCAGGGGATCTGATGCCACAGACTGAGTCTAGACATA
Source organism: Onychomys torridus (assembly GCF_903995425.1). NCBI lineage: Eukaryota > Metazoa > Chordata > Mammalia > Rodentia > Cricetidae > Onychomys > Onychomys torridus. Next base: position 2,347,921 of record NC_050456.1, read on the forward strand.
TGTCTGTGGCAAGCCTTTAGCAGATAACAGTCACATTTGAAGAACGCTTACCCACTGTTTATTTACCCAATGGCTTAGATGACTTGAAAGCTCAAGGTCTAGTGACTTTTAACACAGTGACTTTCCTGTCATAACTCATTGTGACACTGCAGAACACCGGGACTGTTATTCTTAAAGTCCCACCATGCAAAGTCTGGTTCTAACATCAACAGAGAGTTTCCTGGGCACTGGACAGCAGACGTGTGCTTACCCACCTCATCCTTACAACTCTCTGTTGTTACCAGCTCCATTTTAGAGATGACGAAACAGGAGTCCAGAGCCATCTTTTGTGAAGGTGCTACCAGGGTCAGAGCCAGGCCATCTGACTCTGTAACCTATGTTGAAAGCATGGCACAGAGCTGTCGTTGAAACACAGTGCTCCTCTGAGGGTCTCTGGTTTATGGCTCGGTTCAGTTCTGTGGGAACTTAATTGAGTGTCTGTAAGATGCCAACACTGGCCTAAGGCATCTCAGCTAATTCAAGCAGCAATCTTGTGGGAAAGGTATGACTACTGTCTTCCAGAAGAGAAAAGGTAGACCCAGGGAGATTAGTCCTGTGGCTTGATATTGCTGCATAGCCAGCTAGGGACAGAGCAGGCATTTGTTGCTCCCTCCTCTACCTCAGCTACCCAGCTAAACCTCTCCAGTGCTCCTTTAGACTAATGTGAGACAGCTTTGATTCCTTGCTGCGTATTTAAGCATGTGAGCTTGTTTCTGGCAGTCTTCATTTTTGACTGTTAAATGTGAGTCTGTAAATAAGACAGAAGTGTACACGTGGGGAGAACAGCCATATCCAGAGTCACCCTCAGACATGGTGTAGAGTTGGCTGAAGGTAACAGTAAGAGGTCAGAGGCCAAACAATGTGGGGAAAGCTGGCCCTTCAGGATTTATACAGTTGCAGAGAATGTGAGGGGGCACAAGAAGGGCAGCCAGGGAGCACTTGGTGGAAACTGATGGACCCATGGGCTTAGGGCCAGATCCCACAGGCTCACCCACCATTTTCATAGGCTCCCTTCTTGCCTCGGGCCATAACTAGTCTGATGTTTGATTTGCTATCAAAGACATGATTTTCTCCTCCAGCTGATCGATTGTCTTTTCCATTACCTTAAAACAGCTTTTGTAGCTCTCTCTTTCTACAGCTTTCTCTCCCTGGGCCTCTGTGCTTACTGCAGCTCTGAAGGTAGCTGTTGCTATAAGCCCAAACACTGTTAGAGAGGGTTGTCGGGTGAGGGGCAGGCTGGAGGAGCTGAAGCATGGTACTTGAGTATTTGTTTTTGTTCTCTTGAGTAGAGATATGTTTCTGACCCTCATGAGCCCTGGCATAGTGCTTGGTCCAACTGGAGACGCTGCAGCTCATCTTGTGAATACCCATTCTTGCCTTAAGGCCTTGGGATATTCCAGTATGACTGTCCCAAGAGCGTAAGTGCTTTGCACACTGATTAAGGGCTGATAGACAGCTCCTTTCGCCTGGCCACTGGCTCTGCCAAGGGGATGTATTTCTCTTCATGGAGCCAAATAGCACATTTACCCCCAGCCCTGGCAGCACCATTGTCATTTTGACAGGTGTTTGGAGGGTTGTGTAGCCTTGACTAACGGCTCTCTGAGGGAAAGCCATTGCCTTGCTAGTTTGCATAAACCACAGCCACAGCCTACTTCTGTTTCTTTACACTAAAAAGCACCACTATATCAAGGGTTTTGTTTTGTTTTGTTTTACCATGGACCCTCCACATGAGAATCAGCTCAACAGTGCTATGGACTTATCAAGATTATCTGGGACCACTCATTGTTCCTGAATTCCAATTTTCAGAGTCTCATATAGTATTTCTTCATCATGTTTCCTTCTGTAGACAGAACCCTGAGGTAGCCTTCTATTGTGGAGCAAAGGATGATGATATATCTGAAACGATGGAGAGATTTTCCTGGTTCACATTTTCTTGATTATGTGGGTTACGAGTCTCCACCACATGTTCTGGATGACTTTATTAGCAATAACTTAATAGCCAAGCCTGCATCCTCCAGTGCCGCTGGGGTAGGGCTTGTCACATGCTTCCTGTGCTCGTGAGCTACCTACAGGCTTCTTCATGGGCTCTCCGTTCAGCATCCTCCTGCAACCCATCATTCAAGAAGTCTTTTTAGTTGCTGTGTGAGGACCAGCATTGTGTGTGTGTGTGTGGTGGGTAGACGCTGTCTGGCTCTTCTATTGGCCAGTGGGTGCATTTGTCAGTAATGGCAACAGACCCAAAGAGAATGGCTTCCTTCCAAGTCCTTGTATTAGCAGGGCTGTGGAAATCCTCAAAATGGTGTGGGTTGGACTCTCACAGGCGGCTGACCACCCATCCCTGACTCCTGCCCTGCCCTTTCTGTCTTGTCAACACCTAGAATAAAAGCCTCTCAGCTTACAAAAGACATGAAGCAAGATGGTGGACCTCATGCAGCCATTTTTTTTTTTAAAGCAAAAAAGACCATTTGCATTTCAGAGAGAAGTCTGGATTCTGTTGCTTTGCAAGGAAATTCCCACAGACTTCTACCTGACACTGACTGCATGCCCAGAACTGTGACATGCTGGGGAAGTAACAGTGTATATCAGCCCAGCCAGGCCCTCCAGACGAGCTGGATTCACTTGCTGTTTGTTAAGTTTCTTTTGGTTTAGTTTTTAAATTTTAATTGAGTGATTGATCTTAAAACTGTCTTACTTTTGTCCTCCCTTCCCCCGAGTGTAGCAATAAAACACGTGGAGACCAAGTAAAATCCATCTCAGAATCACCGGCACTTATATCCTCTACTGCTTCCTGTGGCAGACATAGACGATGGGATGACTAGCAGATAGAGAGCCTCGCAAGTCCTCCGTGTGAGCCTCTCTGGTTTTACGTTCATTTGCTCTTTCTGGAGATTTACTGTGCAACAATGGGCGTGTCCGTCTCCCTTCCTCCTGCATCTTTTCTTGACACCCTTCCTTTTGGGCCACCTCACATGACTGAAGAGCCCAAAAGGAACTTACTGTTCGTCCATTCTCCAGCATAGTCAGGAGAGAGTGAAGTGTCATTTAGGTGACATGAAAGCGGATGTCACCATTGATTTCCCCCATGAACCACTTGAGGTGTTCTGATAACACATTCCTGTTCGGCCTGAGGAGCCTCTTTGGCCACGTCTTAGTACATTTTCTGTTGTCACAATGGAATTATCACAGACTGACTGACTTATAGAGTAATTTATTTCTTACAGTACTGAGGCCTGAAAGGCCAAGGTCAAGGGACCCTAGATCTTGAGGACCTTCCTGCCGGGCTGTTAATGGTGGACGATGGAGGACAACAAGCCCCGTAGGATGGGCAGGACTGCCGTGGGCAGGGAAGGGAAGGGGGGGGGGGAGAGGTGGGATTTGTCCCTTTGTCAGGAACTCAGGAGTAAGTCCCCCACTGCTGTGGAAACAGTGTTGTCCTCTGCCCTACTGACCCACTCAACTCTAAGAAATTGAGTGTTGTGCTGGGGTTGAGTTTCCAGCGCGTACACTTTGGGGAGATATGTTCAAACCACATCAGTTTGTAGCCTGATTTGTAAGGGAAACCATGGGAGTAGTGGGGTTCCCAAACCCACGGCCCTGTTCCTTGAAATACGTTTCCTCCCTCCACCTCACAGAGGTCTCTTCAGAGGTCATTGGGGAATAGGAACAGGGAAGGTACCATAGACTGTGCTGAAGACTTGAACACAAGAAGCACCCCAGAGGAGGTGGTAGAACACCCCAGAATCTGCTGGAAACTGGCCTCATACAAACAAGCACTTACAGTTCTCTGAACATTAGGGATTGGAGGTGAGGAACACACAGACACACACACACACACACACACACACACACAGAGACACTATACACACACATAGAGACACTATACACACACACAGACACTACACAGACACACTGACACAGACACTACATACACACACACATACACACAGACACTGCACAGACACTATACACACACACAGAGACACTAAACACAGACACAGACCCTACATGCGCACGCAAATGCATACACTTAAGGCCTACAGAACACAAGTTGAGAAAAAATATCCCAGGAAGGATTTAGAATAGTGTGAAAATATATATCCCAACTGTAGTTAGTCCCTAAAGAAAATATAAGCCGAGTCGGTGATGGCTCACAACTTTAATCCTAGCACTTGGGAGGCAGAGGCAGGCGGATCTCTGTGAGTTCAAGGCCAGCCTGGTCTACAGAGCAAGTTCCGGGACAGCCAGAGCTACATAGAGAAACCCTGTTTCAAAAAAAAAAAAAACAACCAACAAAGAAACAAAAAATAATAAGCACAAACATTTAGAGCAGAAAGAGCAAAGGTGGCGGGGTCTGGTGATGACTCTTGAAAGTTTTCATATCTCTCTATTCAATTATTAAAGTGCCCTTAGCAAGAAAGCTAGGCAAGAGGGACTAAGATGTCACCCCATAAGTTGATCTTTTTTATTCTCCTCTGAGTCACAGTGAACTATACAGCTTTCATTGACAGGCCCTAGGCTGAACATGCTGTGCCTACCTACCCTTGGCCTTCACACAGATCATGGACTGTGGGACCAACTTGATAAGAGGAGAAATGGGCCTGTCCTGTCCACACAGCTGACCTCTAAACTCAAGCAGTCCTTGCCATAAGAGAAGCCTTTGCTAGGACACCTCAGAAACCTGCCAAAGTAGCTTCCTGTGTCCTGAAGGCTAGGGCAGAGACTACCAGGCCAGGAGCTGCCAGCATGCCTGGCTAGAATGGTGGATAAAGGTGGGTATGAGTGGACAGGGAGGAGCCTGGTGTCCCTGTAACTGCTTGCAAGAACTGGGACTGGCATAGGCAAGGGGGAGCCCTTTACTGAATTAATCTCCTAGCTGCCAAGGTCATTGCTGCCCTGCTGGCCAGTCCTATTCTCTGCCAGGCTGGGCTGAGGCTAACACAGTGTGCTCTGAACTGAACCTGAGTGTGCTGGCCCAGGATCACACAGGTTAGAGCTAAGGCAGGAAGGGTAGGAAAAATCTAGATAGTCCGTGCCTTGGATCACACATGGTCTTGAAGTAAAGAGCGGCTTGAACCAGGCAATAAAAAAATGGAACATCCAAGCCCACCCCTAGTGCCAGCTCTGAGGCGGCCGTGCCAAGGCTAAGCGCAGGAAGCAGGGGGGACTGTCAGTTCTGTAAGCCTAGCCATTTGACACTTTGTGTGGTGAGATGGGCACAAACCATTTCTTCACTAGTGTGGCCTACTTGGAACTTTCTTAGATTCACAAAGTGCTTGTCTTCTAAGGAGTTCAAAGAATAAATGGATTGATAAAATTATTGACCTTGTAATGTAGATGACAACTTGGATATTAGGGCAGTTTATATCTTTTGCTATGTCTCCTTTGAGAGGGAAGGTAGACAAGGGAGGAAAATAAATCATCTTCTTGGGGACTTCAGCAGGTTGATGCATTAGCATTGATTAAGCAGCTACTGTGTGCCAGGTTGTTTGGCCATTGAAGATGTCAAGAGCAGTGCAGCAGGGAGCCTGTCCTCCAGAAGACCTTCCCACTGTGAGAGTCAGAGGCCTAAGCCAGGAACCCTGTTCTCACTGCTGCGTGAGAGTATGCTGGAGGGTAGGGAGGATGTTTCCCTGGAGAGGGGTCAGGTGAGTTCTAAGAGATAAGAGGCCTGTAGAAATCTCCCTTGAGTGCCAGCTGCTTCACAGATAGGACACTCTATCCCAGACGCAGAAACACAGCTTTTGAGGGCATTATCATGCCAAGTTGTAGAGCCAGAATTTGAAATCAGGGTGCCAACTCCAGGGTGCAGCAATCAGATACCATGTTTTTAAAGCCTGAGGAAGACTCTAGGGGCTCAGTGCAGCCCCTTGGCCCCCATGCACCTTGAGTGACTGCATCTAAAAACCTTCTGGTGGCCATGTTGATCTGGGGTTGGGGACCCCGAGGGGCATTCAAATAGTTGTATAGGAGATTCTACTTGCTACCTGTGTTTCCTAGTACCTGGCTGCTAGGCAGGAAAGGTGTACCACCCAGTCCTAGGAAGGAGAGCAGAGCAGGGGCTGGCTGCTGGCACCAGGGCCCATGTACGCTGTTCATGGCCTCTGTAGCCTCCACTGCTTCCTCTCTGACTGGGTTCCAGTTCCCCTGTCCAGATCTTGCTGGTTTTGAAGCACATATGCTTTGGTTTTCAGAATTCTGAGAAACTGAAAGGCACTAGCTTTACCTAGAGGGGACCTTGGCGCTGCTGGGGAAAGAAGAGTCAGGCCTGTGGTCTTTGGAGACTCCAGATCGTTTTGTTGTGCGGACGTAAAGCGATGTTGGAGTTAGCCAACAAAATCCCTCTGTCTTCGCAAAGTGGAGACATTTTTGTGTCCCTTATGTCCCAGCTTCCCATGTGTCTTCATCAGTGTTTAAAATGTAGAAAATGCCACTAACAAGAAAAGGTATTAATAAAAAACACATAACGAAGCGCATGATGATTGACAGAGGAAGGAAGGCTCAGGACCAGTAGCTCTGTGGCCTACTTCTGGTCTGCTTGGAGTCAGTCCGTTTGTCCTTGAACCACACTGGCTGCTCCTCCAAATCATTTGGCTCAAGTTCATGTCAATGGAAGCCCACGAACCAAAGCTGCCGTCAGCCGTGTGGCACTGGCCTTCTGACCATCCTGAGGGCAGTGGCTGCCCAGAGTGAGAGGTTAACATTTTAGGTCTGGCTCTCAAATTCACCTTCAGGGAAGAAGCTTAGTGTGTTGAAATTAACACTTATTTTCCAAAAACAATATTGTTGGGGTAAGTTTTAAAAGGGAAACATGTTAAAATGTTGTAAAATCATTTTCAATATGCTGTAGTATATGTGTGTATGCATCTCTCTCTCTCTCTCTCTCTCTCTCTCTCTCTCTGTGTGTGTGTGTGTGTGTGTGTGTGTGTGTGTGTGTGTGCTTGTGCCACCTTGACACTTTATAATTCTCCTTGTGCCTAGAGTGCTTTCAAAAACCTGGAAAGACATTTGGGGAAGTGAAGGCCAATTCGTAGGCCTTATTATTTCTTCCATGAAGCTAAACATTAAGGTTGCTTGGGTTTTGTTTTTGTTTTTTTTTGTTTTTCCCACTGTGGTATTTTTCTCTCCTGAGCACAGGTCCCATTTATTGCCCATAAGCCATTCAGTTGCCTTCACAGCATTCTGCTCCTGCAGCTTCCCTGTGCAACCTGAACTGTGCACAGGATTCCCACTGCACAAGGATCCTGTCCTTCTTCCATCCTTGCTGACTTTCTTCATCTTTCTGGCCTTCTCCAGTTATTGTTTTTTGATATCAAAGTCCTGAGCGTTGGAGGTGTCTAGCATCTAGTCTGATCTCAAATCCACAAAGCCAGCTGTTTTCCCATCTCGGCAACCAGTGCTCTGCACACAGTGAGCTGGAGATGCCACCTGCCCTTTCCTGACTGCAGCCATTTCAACCAGAGAATATTGGCTATAAACTGTGTGTGTGTGAACAGACACACAGTTTAGCAAGAGAATTCTTAGAAAGATGTTTATCTTGAACAAAACGCTATCCCTGTCCTACCGATTTCTTTTTGTATTGATTTTAGATGCAGTTTATCAACCGCTCAGGAAACCAGAATCATTGCTTCACTTTCATAGATGCCAGTTTATTGTCTCAAACTTAGCATCTCTTGAGCTGTCTGTGGCTCCTCCCTTTGCCATCTGGGATGGAGAAGGTTCAGGTAGAGCCTGAGAGTTGGGGAAAAAGTGATGAACACACCAACTTGACCCTGTTGTAGAGAATTTCTTGGGATAATAATTGATGCCATAAACATAATCTTATATGTTCACAAAAGTTTGTTCATATCCCAATGTGGTGTGATAAATACAGTGCTCTCCATGTTACATGGAGAATTGAGCTAGAGAAGTGTGATGCTGGGGGGGAGTAATATATATAAATATATAATGTGTTTATATTAAGAGCCAGCTCTCCAAGGAAAGATGGAGAGTGTAGAATATAGTGAGCAATGATTTCTGTATTATAAATACACTAGTCTCCTCTTACACAATGTTCTGCTTTCCAGGGTTTCAGTTATTTATGGTTCACAACAGTCTAAAACATTAACTGGAAAATTCTAGAAATAAATAGTTCATAAATTTTTAGTTGCTCACTAGTCTAAGGAGTGAGATAAATGAGCTGTCCTACCCAGGATGTGAAGTAACCCCATATCCAGAGTATCCACTACCCACTTACTAGTCTTAGGGGCCTATTGGTTATTCAGACAAGCCTTCTGATTTAGGCCATTTTTTCTGCAATAGAATACTGGAAACTGGACATTTTATAAAGGGAAGTTTATTCTGACTCACGGGTCTGACTTCATGGGAAGTCTTGGGCTAGGCAGCTACATCTGATGAGGGCCTCATATGTCATTATAATGTGTTAGAGTGTAGAAGAAATTGTACATGGAGGAGGAAAAGCATGAGGGATGGGCTGAACTAGAAGTGGAGGGGCCAGTTCCCAGGGGGATGAATACAGACTGCAACTCCCCTGGAGGTACTCTGAAGTTAGAGATTCACTTCAGCCTGGATCTCCAGTACCTGCTGGAGGGACTGACTCCCCTGGCCTCCTCCATGGGGAGTGAAGGGCTCTCTGACATATGATGACAGTGCTGGCTTCATGGCTGTAGAAGCAACAAGGCTGTCTGGGAAAGTCATGCAGAGCACAGGCTTGCAAAAATACTGTCTTTGGGTTGTTCCTCCTTTGGGTGGTTACTGCCCGGAGCATGAAGAGCTCAGCCCATCCTTCTGGCCTGAGTTAGAATCTGCAGAAGCTGTTATATGTTGGGGTGGGGTTCTCAGTAAAGATACAGGCCAATGGGCCTCAGCAGTTCGTGTTCCTGGAGTTGTGTCCATGCCAATGGATACCCACATGCTCCAGAAGAGAATTTGACATCACTGCTGCCGTTGTTGCTGATATAACAGTGATGACCACCGCTAATACTGTTTCTGGGATTGCCATTTCATAGTTGGTTACTACAGCTAGCACAGTGGAGACCCTGGCAGCAAAAGTAGCTACCACAGTTAATTAATCTTTCATTCTATTGGGCATGACAAATTTAAATCAATAGTTATATACATTTCGATTGGCTTGAAAGTTATAAATTTACAAACTCAAGTTCCATTTGCTCTTGGGATACCATCTTACAAGGACTCCAATTTGCAGTAAGGCTCATTAAGGAAGGGAATGGCTCAGCTGCCTTTAGCCTATCGGCTATGGGTGGGTTAAGACTTCTGTTGGTCTTTTCTGTGTTGAACACACAGATTGCAAGCCCAGCACCACTTAGAGATCTTTGGCAACAGTTAACTCTGCAGCTCTCACATGATTGAGCCTGTATGATAATGAGTATTCAGAGATGGGTAATGCCTGGGGGGCACTCACCAACCTAAGAGAGAATGCCTGTGAGGCCTGGACAGGTGTCTCCATGGCGGGTAAGGTGACCTGCTGACGTCCCACACAACCTAAGTCAGAAGCTCATTTTTTAGTAAAAGGGGGGGGGACCTGCAGGCTCCTGGCCCCCGTTTTGGGTAACTGTTGCCTTGCTTGCCAATTTTGACCTTGATATCCTCCCTATGCTAATTCCCTGTGAGATTTCCACCATGCTGAATGCTTAAGGGAAGCTCCTTGTCTGTATATCCAGCATATTGGGTGTTAACAGCTTAGATACAAGATTGTAAAACATCAGAAGTGGGGATTTAGCTCAATGGTAGAGCAATTGCCTAGCAAGCGCAAGGCTTGGGGTTCGATCCTCAGCTCAAAAAAAAAAAAAAATCAGAAGCAAACTTCTGCTCTCCGGGGTTATCCTGTTGTGCAGTAAGCCTGCATTTAAGACCTCCTCCCTACTTCAATAAACGGCATTCGGCATTCAAAAGAAGAAGAAGAGGAGGAGGAGGAGGAGAAGGAGGAGGAGATCAAGATCATGATGGGGAAACCCACAGAGACAGTTGACCAGTGCTAGTTGGAGCTCACTAACTCTGGACTGACAGCTCGGGAACCTGCATTGGACTGAACTAGGCCCGCTGAATGTGGGTGACAGTTGAGTGGCTTGATCTGTTAGTGGGGTCCCTGGCAGTGGGACCAGGACTTATCCCAGGTATATGAACTGACTTTTTTCGAGCCCATTCCCTGTGGTGGGATACCTTGCTCAGCCTTGATACAATGGGGAGGGGCTAGGCTCTCCTTCAACTTGGTATGCCAGAGTTTGTTGACTACCATGGGAGGCCTTACCCACTCTGAGGAGTGGATGGGGGTAGAGTGGGAGGGAGGTGAGGAAAAGGGAGAAGAGGAGGGATGGGGAACTGGGGTTGGTATGTAAAATGAAAAAATTTTTAATAAATAAATATATATAAATACAAAAAAAAGATACAGGCCGAATCTGGTAAATAGGCTGGAGGGTGTGGGATGTATGGCAGAGACACCTTTGTGCATAGCCAGTCAGTGAAGAGGTAGGTGGTACAATCCTCTGGGTCCTCCTGCTACTCAATGGTACATAAGATGTGACCACAGGTTTCCTCAGAACTGGCCTTTATTAGTGTGACAGCTTTACTGAGATGTAATTCAAATACTATTCAAATCTCCCATTTAAAGGATGTAAGTCTATATTTTCGGCATCTTGTAAATGTTACCACTAGCAATTTTTGGAAATTTCCATTGTCCCCAGTAAGACTTTCACCCTATGACTGTCACCTACCCCAACCCCAAGGCAAGCACTTAATGATTAGTCTGTGTGGTTTTGCCTGTGGTGGCCATTTCATGTAAACGGGAACACACAGAGCACGACCTGCTTCTGTTTTGTGTCTGCTTCCTTCTCCTTGGATGCTCTCGGGGTTCTTCCATGTTGTAGCATGTACTGCACCTCATTCCTGTTGTAGATGGACAGTGTCTGGTATTTTGTCTGTCCATTCATCAGCTGACAGACATTTGGGTTTCTACTTACTGCCTGTTATAGAAAATACTGTTGTGAGGACTCATGTACAAGCTGTGTATGGACAAAGGCATATGTCTCAGGTGAATGCCCCATAACTGATGCTTTTCACAGCAGCTGTTTGTTTGCTTTCCATGTCTGCTTCAAAACACTCAGTAGCTTCCCTTTGTTCCTAGTATCAAAATCAACATCCTCACCCTGGTCTACACAGCTATAGCTTCTGGGTCCTCAGCAGCTTCACACCGACCCCTTCCTTGCACTATCCCAACCACGAGAAGAAGAGCCACCTCCAGTGTTCAGTGCCTCCTTTCTTGACTTAGGCTTTGAGTCACCTCCCCACTCCACTAGAGGGGTCTCTAATCCCTCAGGCCAAGGCCTCAGCTTACCCACCCTCCTCTTCAGATTAAGCCAGACTACCTGTCACGCTTTCTTAATACTCCATACAACTTGTTCTTGTAACCACTGTCCCCACCATCACCAGTGATGTCCAGTGGGTTCTATTCATGCCTCTCATCTGCCATCATAAGCTGAAGGAGAGCAACAATCTCGTTCTTTTCCCCATTTTCCTGGCACCTACCATAGTACCTGGCATATGCAGGCACTCAGTAATTATTTATCAAATGAACAGTATTGAACTCAAATAATGATGGTGGTGAACAGTTTGCTCATTCAGAAGATCCCTTTGCCCTTAATGTTTCATTCAGTTGAGGCCAAGATGATTCCACTTTCCACCGCAGCCCTGTTCTCCCCTCTCTGCTCACCTGGGGGAACTGCTGTAGAAACAGAAGAGGTAATGGGGGACCCTTCAGTTCTACAGTAAAGGCTGAGCTGTGCCTTTGCCTCTGTCATTCCCCTAGTTTGTGACGCAAGGAATCTTACCACTGCTGACCAGATTGGTAGTGTCATAGTAGCTTCCAGGAGTGAAATTAAGCAGAATTCCTGAAGACCTTTGCTTCTCTGCAAGTTGGACAGCAGTGTGGTGACAAGCTGTGTTCCCTGTAGTAAATGACTGAGTTCTCACGTGTGTCTTATAAAAATCTGTCCTTAGAAGAAATGTCAAGAGGAAACTGTACACCTTCGGAGACTTAATTGCTTTTTTTGTCCATTTCCCCCACAGACATGCACTTGTTTGGCCACTATCCAGCGCATGATGACTTCTATCTGGTCGTGTGCAGTGCCTGCAATCAGGTCGTCAAGCCCCAGGTCTTCCAGTCGCACTGCGGTAAGTGGACTCCTGCACCTGGTGGATGCATGGGCAGCCGCTGACCCTGGGCTCTCATCTGGGTGGCCCTGTGTCTGTCTCAGTCCAAGGCTGGGATACACTGGGCTAGGGCTGCTGCCTCTGCACACAGAGGACCTGGTAGGAGCTCAGTCCTCTTGCTCACACCCTCTCTCCTGTCACAGCAAACAAGAGAAAGCCTGCAGCAAGCCTGAGTACATGGGACTAATCTGAAACCACTGTGCACCTTGGTGGCGACCTCCCCAGGTAGTCAAGAGAAGGGAGGTATGGTAGCTGGAGGAAACACTCTCCTGCAGCCTGCCATTTTCTCCCCCTGAAAGAGGCTCATGGGAGAGATTCCCCAGATTTGCACACAGAGGGAAGGGCTGGAGCCACAGTGGCCAGTGTGTCTATGGCACTGGATGCTGCTCCCAGGATGTAGATAAAACCTCCCATTCTGCTTGTCCTTTCAAGAACCCTTCTTGTTATGTTTTAAAGTGTGCTTAGGAACTCAGTTTCCTCGAATATCATAGCATTCTGACTGTGAGGCTCTAAGAAATTCCTGGACCCCAGCAGCAGCAGCAAACTGCGTACTCCACTCCCTGCCCGTGGAAGTGAGGATGGATAAAAGCCATGTGGCCATTCCCAAACATCTCTCTTCTAAAAAAGAAGTCATTTCCTCTCTTTGGGTGTCTATTTCCTTCTCTTTGCCAGGAGTTAGATGATTCCGTAGCTGTCATGTGCTATGTGAGTCCAGGACAGTATATTCTAGTCTTATTTAACCATGACCCCTTTGATGAGTAGGATCTGAATGCCCCTCTGCTGTTTCTAGAGCGTATTCAATATCATACTTAAACAAAAGGAGAAATTATAATGTTGAGTGTGCTTTTGAAAATTACACACATTTCCCCTTTCTCATACTGTACTCTGACTTCCCAATCCCTTTAGTATTACCATGCTGTGATAAGTAGTCATGAAACAAGAGAATCAAATGTGTTTGAAACAGTAGAATAGGCGAGCATTGGTAATATGTGTCTATGATATGTACACATAGATAAAAGCTGTGTGCCAAATATAGGTGTGATTTATGTTTATAATGTGTAGGCAGAGTATCTATGCTTTGTGGGGCACTGTCTTGAGTTAGTCCAAGGCTTTGGCTGGAAAGAAGGGGTTCTATAAAATACTGTACTAAGGGTTCCAATGAGAGGTGGGATCCAGCTCTGTATCTCTTTGTCTCTCTCATGAGGAGATGACTTGTGTGTGTGCATCCATGTTGGCATGTTCATTTCTGGCAGTCTCTCTCATGAGGAGATGACTTATGTGTGTGCATCCATGTTGGCATGTTCATTTCTGGCAGTGTGAGCATAAATGGAGTGAGCATGTCTTCAGCACAAGCTGACCTTGTTCATTGTTATTGTAGCAAATGACCCTCTTCTGGCTGGAAGAGAAATAAGGTCACACCTTTCTGAAGGGAAACTCAGAGGCCCAGCAGTGATGCTACTCACTGAGGCTACAGATAAACCATTAGAATTGTGGCAGTGGCAGGGGGGTCCCACTCATCCTGTTGTTCAGTGAAGATCTGTGGGATGTTGTTCTGTTGTTTGGTGAGCATGAGGACTCCTGTTTGTCCTGAGTGCTCATGGCCCAGTCCTCTGCAAGGCTGTGCTGCAGCTCTGGGCACTTGGATGCTGCAGTGCACACAAGGGCAGTTCCCAGCCTGGAAGGCTGACCCTCAGCTGTAAGCTTGAAACTGTGCCTGGGAATTCAGCTGGCCAGCAGTCTTTGATGGGAGGATCTGCCATGCAGACGCTTCCTCAGGAAAGAGGGTCCTCTCACTAGCAAAGGAGGCTTGCTGTAGCTGATACATAGGGCTCTACACTCTCAGTGCTGGAAGAAAGCCAATGACATGGTGACCACCTGTTCTGAGCAGAGGCAGGAAATTAGTTTGGAGATTTGGGGTTACTGACCACATCATTTGAGGCCTGGGCTTCACTGAGCTTTTTGCTGAATCAGCTGATCGAGAGCCATAGGAACAAAGAAGCGTCACTCACCCTGCTGTATGCTCCTATAATACAAAGGCAGTATTTCTCAGGGACCAGAGCGAATTCGAGGTGCAGCTCAGAACTGTGGCAAGTCTTTGGGGGAGCAGTTTTTGTAAAACTCTCCTTGGAGTGCCTCCTGTACTTCCGTGGGGGTCCTTGTCGGTTCAGACTGCCACACCAGGCTGGGTTTGCTTATCAACAACAGAGATTGATTCCTCCCAATTCTGGAGGTTGGAGTCTGAGGTCAGGATACCAGCATCAGATATTGGTGAGGGCTGTCTTCTAGATTGCTGCCAGCCAGCTTCTTACTGTTTCCTCATGTGGCAGAAAGAAGCCAGAGCTCCCCGGAGCCTCATTTATAAGAGCCTGAATCCCATCCTTGAGGTCTCCACTCTTGTGATGTAATTGCCTCTCAAAGCCCCCGCTCCCCGCCTTCCAACACCATCTTGTATTGGATGTTCGTATTTCCAGATTTCAGTGTGGGACTTTCAGAGATGGGGGACAAGCATTTGGTTGTAACAGTATTCCTGGGCTGGAGTTGTGAGTCAGCTGTGAGCACTTCCCTAGCTGGCCTGAGGCAGACGGAGTTTGATCTCCAGAACAAACACAGCACAGCTGCTTTTTCCTCGTCTTCCGGCTTTACCTTGTGTGATGAGCCTTGCTGTTTTCAGTAAGTTAATAAGAGTGCCATTGTGCTAAGTGCTGGGCAGTGTGCCAGGTGCTTTGCATATCTTAGAAAACACAACCCTGTCAGCAGCCCTATGGAGTGGGTGTGAATGCTACACCCATTTTGGAGTTGAGGAAGCTGGAGCTTAGGAGGTTGGGTGCTGTGTCCAAAATCTCACACAAGACAGAGAGGGCCTGGTTTTGCGTGCAGGTGTCCTCTCAGAGCGAGAAAGTGTCCTCACAACTGTTCTTACAGCCTGTCTATGTGAAGCCCCATGCAGATTGTGAATATATGTGGGAAGTGAGTTGCTGGGGGAGAAAACGGTGCAGGACTTCACACCATGTCCACTAGGCCTCCTCTGACTCTCCCCCAGGCTCACTACCAGAACTCCCTAAGATCACTTGAAATGTGTTCACATATTGGAGTAACAGGCTTTGGAAACAAGGCCAGATGATTATGGGTGTCCCTCACTGTCTGTGTGACCTGGGGCAGACCACTTCATCTTTCTCTACCTTGTTTGGTTCATCTGTAAAATGAGCACTCTTTGCCTGCTTTGTGGCGCTGTTGGGACAACATGACACATGACTGTGTCACTTGGAGTTCACTTCCTCCTCCTCCTCCTCTTTCTGCATTTCCCCATGGCTGGATTCGTGGGAAGTCCTCTTTCTTGATACCCGTAAGCCTTGGTTCAGCGGCTGCCTCTTGCCATGCATTGTCTGGGGTGTCTCTGCTGTCAGTGCTAGGGAGATTCCTTGGCATTCCCAGCACCTCAAAAGAAGGCTGTCTTGGGTGCATTGCTCTAAATTGAAACACAAAGTGTGTTTGTGCTCTCTCTATTTCTCTGTGCATGTGTGTATACATGTTTCTGTGTATGCACACATGGCAGTGATGTGGGTACTCATCTAAAACTGGTAGAGGAATGCTATTTCTTACTCAATACTTCCGACACCAGATAATATGCTTTCTACACCAAGCACGATTTAATTTGATTCTGACTATCTCTACCCAGTTTAAGTGTAGACCCACAAGTTAAAGGCTCACCCATAGAAGTGTCCTCCATCTTAGATGGCAGTCACAGATAATGTTTGCAAGGTTACTTATACTTTGGTTTGTCTTGGGGATCCCACTTTGCTGTAATGACTCACAGAGTTCAGAGAGACAGTTTGTTTGTTTTTACCTTTATTATAACTCTCTCTCTCTCTCTCTCTCTCTCTCTCTCTCTCTCTCTCTCTCTCTCTCTTTCTCTCTCTCTCTCTCTGACAGGATTTCTCTTTGTAAGCCTGGCTGTCCTGGAGCTAGCTTTGTAGACAAAAGCTGGCCTTGAACTTGTTATTATAACTGTTCATGCTGTCATAAAGAATGTGACAAAGCATCCAATTAACACTTAGAAGTTTGTAGGGTGGAGTTAGAGGTCCTGAGCATAGGCACTTTTGTTGTTGTGGAGTTGAGATGCACCCCTAGCATGTGGATGCACTGATCCTTCCAGATTCTCCCAGTTCTGTCCCTCAGGTGTTTGGAGAGGTGCCACTGGGCTTTGAGGTTCAGTTCCATCTCTAGCCCTGGTTGAGTGGGACTGAAAATTCCAATCTTCTGCTGTGTCTGGTCCTTCTGAGCACCAGCCCTTATCTTGAAACTGTCTAGAGTCTTAGTCACCTCATTAGTGTATACAAGGATGCTTATTCCAGAAATCCCACGGGTTCTAAATGTTCCCTATCAAGAAACTGAAGGCTAGAACCAAACATAACAAAAGATGACCCCCACACCCTGTTTGTTACCGGTCACCTGTCACCAGGAGGTAACAGATTTAACCATCTGCCTGGAACTTGGGACAAAGACCAAATATATACTTTTTTTTTTAAACATCACAGTGTCACAGCAACAATATGAACAAAATAGTATGTCATTAAGGGAAACTCATTGAGTTGTAGAGGTTAAAATCCTGACTCTCACTTGCCTGTGCAGCCTTGGGCTAATTTCATTACCTTTCTTTCTGAGCCTGGTTCTCACCTATGAGGGGAGAGTGCCGGTTCTTGCCCTGCAGAATAGCTGTGAGGAAAGGAGAAAGGATGTATACTTTGCTGGCATGGAGTAAGGAAGTAAATGTTAGCTTTTATTGTCAATGAAATGTGGCCCTTTTTTATGAAGTTGAAAGTTTCTTATGAAAAATGGGAAAACCACTTTAGCCAAGTGCTTCCTGTCTTTGCTCCTGGCCATCTCAGGGGACGCCACTCTGAGGTCAGCCCATGGCTCACACCAGTGATTCACTGCAGCCTCCTACCCTTGGAGACAGGCGTAGTCTGCCTGAATGTGATTATATCTGCTGCGAGCCTCCAGGGTTGCACTTTGCAAATATTGGTTTACGTTCTCATTAGGCCCTGGTGTCAGCTCCCTAGAAATGCCATGAAGCTCTAGTACATCACTGGGTCCCCTGACAAGAGCCCTTGTACCTTACAGGAGTACTACAACACCCTTTCCCAGGACTGGCCACAATCTCTCTGCTACTAACATTGTGCCCCACCTGGTGCCTCAGACATAGATAGTTGGTATGACCATTGCCCCAGAAGCTCCCATGCTTGGTGTTGGTTGGTGTCATGGTTGCCTCCCCCCCCCCCCCCCCCCCCCGCCCTGCCCCAGGGCCTGTTGAATGCTTTCAGTCTGCTACCCAGAGGTCAGTGATTCCAAGGAGTCTAAAGCTCCTAGGTGAACTGATAGAGCTAGGGTACCAGGAAGCAGGAACCATGAACAATTTACTAGGCCTTGGGATTGGCCTTTCAACAGCTGCCTCCATTCAGGTTGTCAACCCAGGTGCGACTTGGTGGGACAGGGTTCAGGCTGAGTGGAGCCTTTCTAGTGTTAGCTTGTCTGGATTGGTAGTCCAGCGTCACCCTTTATTAGCTGCAGACCTTGGCGGGTTACTCTGCCTTTCTCTACCTTTCTGTACCTTATTCTTTTATTCTTCAGATCTGTTAATAGTTTATCTTATGTAATCTCCTGGGTGACTGAAGGAGGCATGCTCGCATTTGGAAAGCACAATGATAGAGCTGAGTTTGCTCTAGAATGTTTTTCTGGGGTTGAGGAGATTACTCAAGTCAGTAGAGTGCTCACTATCCAAGCATGAGGACCTGAGTTTGAACCCCAGAACCCACATAAAAGAGCCAGTGATGGGAATGTCTCCTGTAGTCCCAATGCAGAGACCGGTGTAGCCTGTTCAAAGAGGTCCAGGTCAGTTGAGAGGCTCTGTGTCAAAGCGCAGTAGATAAAACCCAAGGTTGACTTCTGGGTTTCACAAACACACACACACACACACACACACACACACACACACACACACACACACAAGTGATAATAATGAATAATTAAGCTATCATTAAGTGATAGGCCTCAGAGATCTGTAATGGTGTTATTGCCCAAAGGATTTTGCTTGTAACTGCAGAGAGAGGGGGGGACTTTGATGATGTCACTGTGGCAGTGCTGTGGTGGCCCTACCCTCTAGAGAGTGCTGTGGACATACCTAGGAAGACTGCCAAGGTGTACTCTCTGGAGGTGTGCACAGGTGTGCACTGGAGTGGACGGCAGTGGGTGCCGTGGTGGGAAACACAGTATTACTGTTTTCTTCAATCATGCATTGAACCCATTTTGAATGTTGTTGTAATTGAAAAAGTAGCAGCTAGAGCTGCGTTGGACTTGGGGATTGGGCTGAACATTCATGAAGTTGTGGGAGAACAAGTATGACTGCTTACCAGGCCTTGTCTTCTGTTTATGGAATAACCGCTGTTAGGGTGGTCTGTCTTCAGGGGCCTTTGTGATTGGCCTTGTATGGGACTGACCCGTGTGTCCTCTAGGCGGTTGAGTGTGGAGTTCCCTTGGCCACCACCCATTAGATGTGAAGAGCTGCGTGGTCCTGCCCCTAATCTTGACAGCTGAAGTATCCCCAGGCAGTTCACCGTAGAGGGCAAGACTGTCCATATCTGAGAACCACAGCTAGGAAACATAACGTCCCCATTTGTCATGTATGATCTGTACCTACTGTGTTTAAATTTCTCCCCATAGTAAAAGGGTGTGTGTGTGCACGTGCACACTAATCCAAGAAACAGCCATTATAGAATCCCAGCCACACAGAAAGTGAACATTTCTACCTGCATAGAGCCACTGACAGATAATTTCCCTAGGTATTTGTACGAAAATGTCTTTGTGAAAACCAGTACTATATACCATGATTACATACCAATAAAACAAAAGATGTTTATATTACAGAAATAATAAATCTAAAGCCAGTGGTTGATTATGCATGCGGATTTAGTAGGTTATAGATTAAATGAATACTTTTAAATTTTCTCTTTTACATTTTTGTTTATTTGTCTTGTGGGTAGCTGGATATGCCACAGTGTGCATGTAGACTTCAGAGGACAGTTTGCAGGAGTTGGTTCTTTTTCCTCCATCTGGGCCCCTGTCACGAAGACTGGCAGCAAGTGCCTTTTCCAGCTTTGGGCCATCTTACCAGATCCAAATGAATGAATTTAAAACATTGAAAAGAAAGAAAAGGCCATTTCTGTACCACAGGTATATGTAAAGTGGAAAACATGGCATCATAGAAAAGCTAGCAAATCTGCAGACCTGGCCCACTTCCAGATGGAAGTTAAGTCAGAAGGGAGACCCTGCAGCACACACGTCCTACAGGCCACCCTTAGCGCTTGGTCTCTGAGCAGAGAACACAGCTCCACGCCCTGCCCATCAGACAGGAACAATCCCCTATGTCACAGTGCCTTAAAAACATGGCTAAAACCAAAGAACCTGCATGCCATTGACTAGACAAGCGAGGCCTCTGCTCACCCACCCCTTTCGCAGAGAGGTTTTAGTCCCTTTCTGATGATATGTTTTTGAATGCCCTTCAAATAGCTGCTTTGCATGTTGATGTGATGCGGTAGGATTTAATGAAGTGTGAGCTACAGCACAGAGTGGTGAAACAGATGAGTGTGGGAGCTGGCTCCTGGAGTGAGGTGCGGCGTGTCCTGGCTGGCACCCCATTCCTTCTGTGCACATCCAGATGCCAACATCGGTTGGGGACAGGCAGCCACCCGCCCTGCAGTGCTGCGTGGGGGAGACTAATTAATGAGGTTCCAAGGCTTCCTGAGAATGTTTTTTTTAATTCCATCTCTCTCTAGGTGACCTCAAGTTAAAGAAATGACAAACTACGTGTGCTTCTGAGCCCCAGAGAAAGAAGCCCCTGCTGATGTCGGTGCCCTTGGGCTTCCTGGGGCACCAGGGGTATTGGCACCAGTTAATTAGCTTGCCAGGGCTCCCTTTCTGATGCTGCTGATTGTCACATCACAGGGCTTGGGATTTTTTGTTGTTGTTATTTTTTTTTTAATGTCAATTGAGTTAGATTTGATTTTTGAGATGAATTTTTTTATTTTATTAATTGTCATTTGTGAAACTAGATTTTTTTCACATCAAAGAAGTATAAAATAACAAAAGGAAGTGGGTCTCATTGAATATACTTTTTGTCAACCTGGCAGCATTAATTAACAGACTTGACAAAAGTATGTGAAACTGTTCAGACTTCATATTGTCAAGATTTAAAAAACAAAAACAAAAACAAAAACTTTGATTATTGTATCCAGATCCCAAATCAACTCCTGAGGTAGATCATTTCCTTTCTATTCTTATGATCATAAAAATGTCTGTTGTGGTTTCCTTACCCTGTTTTTCCTGGGTCCTTGATGAAGTGCAGCCACACACCATGTAGACAGACAGACAGACAGAGACAGAGACAGAGAGATCCAAGGAAGGCAGTGGTGGGCTGATGATTAGCAAATGATTATGACCTAAGTCAAGCATTACAACTGAATCGACAACTGAGTAAAACTGTTTCCTTCTGCTCTGTAGTTTTTCTGTTTGCCATTGGACACGGGACTCACAGCAGAGGTCACTGCGATTGGGAGGCTGTAGTGGGAAAAGTTTGAGCTTGAGGCCAAGTCAGGCTGCGTAGGGAGACACTGTCTCAGGCCAAACAAACTTTTGTATTATGGACTTGCTGGTGCTCAAGTTGGATTTAATACTGGATCAAGAACAGCATCACACCTAGTCCCAAACCCTAGCTTTTCTTTTCACTTGTAGATGGACACAGTAACAAGGGAGCTCAGACCTCTATTGTGAACTCTGTGCTAAGCATTTTCCTTTCTCATTTAGTCCTGTCCTCACCCTAAGGAAGGTTGGTTGTGCTCTTATCTCATACTCAAGGAAGCGACACTTTGAGCACTTAAGAAATGTGTGCAAGATCAGGTTAAGCAGTAGAACCAGACTCCAGCCTGCCTCCCGAGTGCATTCCCTCTGCACTGGCTGGATTGCTGTCAGACTCCCTGCAACAGCACAATGACCTGGTGGTACAAGAGGCCATTTCTGTGCCTCAGCAATGTGGGGGAATTGTAGGTGTTTTATTTCTCGTTGGCACCTTTCTAGGTTATGATGCTGATCATGCTTGTTGGTGTGGGTGTGTGAGAAGAGATGGAAGATAAATGGGTAATCATGAATGTGTGTAAGGTTGGCTGCAGATTTTAAAGTAGAACTTTAGATATCAGAAAGGAAAAAGAAGGAAGCTTGCAGAGATGAATGAATACTCTGTGTTCTCATCCTTTTGCCTGTAGGTTCATGCTGACCTCCAACAAATAAGCATGCCCATGGGACCTATAGGCAATAGACAATTCCACTGTCAGTGAAATATGTTTTGTGTATCTCTGTGAGGTTAACAGAACTCTGGCAAATATGTGTGGTCACACAGCCAGTGTGGAGCAATAGGGTCTTTGGAACCTTACACAAATCCTGTCCCAACTTTTTTAGTTTTTGAGAAGGGTTTCTCTGTGTCACAGTCCTGACTATCCTGGAACTGGCTCTGTAAACCAGGTTGGTTCCAAGCTACCAGAGATTGGCCTGCCTCTGCCTTCTGGGATTAAAGTCCTGGGATTAAAGGTGTGTGCCACCCCCACCTGGGTACTCCACCTTTCACTGAAGATAAACTTCTGGGTCTGGGAAGATGGTTCAGTCAGTAAAATACTTGCTGTGTGAGCTTATGGACCTAAGTGTGATCCCCAGAACCCATGTCAAAAAGCCTAGTACAGTGGCATTCACGTGCATTCCCAGGACTAGAGGAGACAGGTGTATCCCTGGGTTCACTAGTCAGCTAGTTAGTGGACTCCAGGCTAGTAAGAGACCATGTCTCAAAAATAAAATAAAATAAAATAAATAAAATAAAATAAAAAGGTATCTGGTGCCTGAGGAACAATTCCCCAGGTTGCCTCTGGCTTCATATGCACATGTGTGCAAACACACACAAACTAGCACACGAAAAAGTAAATAAGTAACGTCTACTCATAATTTCATCATGGGCTATTTCTTGAATCTAGAACTTCCTAGTTTTGAAGCATTCGTGTATGTTTTATGTAGCACCAACTGTGTGCCAAGTGTTGTCCCAGAGCCGAAGGGACAATGAGACAGAGAAGGGCTTGGTCTTGTTGAGTTTATGATCTAGTACGCTGCATAACATGAATATACTCAAACCACATGAGGAGATGGCACAAAAAAAAGAACACCCCCAAAAAAGAGAACACCACAAGAACAGAAGTGGGGGTGAGAGATTCAGAACACCAGAACTGTCTTGAAGGCCAGAGCTAGAGGTTGTTCTTTCCCTTTCTGACTGTGGTTAGAAGACCCTGGAGAATCTGAGCTAGGAAGAGATGTAAATGTGAATTCTGTTTTTCAGAAGTCACTCTTATCAAGACCGTGTGCATCCTGGGAAGCACAGGACTAATGTGTGGCTAATGAGAAAAGATGCTAGTGTGTGCCTGGATGGAGGTGGAGAGAAAAGGGTGCTTGAACTTGAGGTTCATTTTGAACTGTAGTGACAGGACTTGCTGAGGAATTGGGTTCCTTTGTGTTGAGTTGGGTTGGTTTGGCATAGATTGGACTGGACAGGTTTAGGAAAGGCAGGAGTGAACATTTATTAAATTTAATTTAATTTAATAAATGTTTAAATGGCCAGTGATTTGGCAGGAAAAGCCACAGAGGTTGGAGTTGTGGAAGCCAAGAGAGGAACATGTTTCATATACTGTGTCCAATGCCAAGAAGTAGGAGAAAAGAGAGGAGGGTGCTGGATTGGCCAGCTGAAGTTGTAATAATCACTTCATTTGTCTTGACATGCTTTCCCTCAAGTGCAGGTGGCTTCATGTTTATATCACCATAGACCTCTTTGTAGACTGTAGCACCCTAAGTGTTGAATCTGTGATCTTGCTGAGCGATTAACGGTCACCTGGCTCTTCTGACTCTGGCCCCCTGGACTGGACAGGGAGTTGTTGAGGACCAGTCTGTGAGTCCCAGTGTGGAGCACATTTGTTGGTTTGGAAAATGCTTACAGGTGTTTGTGATAAGCAGATAGACAGACACAAGGATTTCTCCAATCACAAATGAAAGTGCTCATGGTATTGCTATTTCACCAGTGTTAGTGTTTATGACGGCTATTGCTAATGCCTATTTCCTAACACAGGCGCGTGCATGCACATGCGCACACATGTACACACACACACATGCACATGCACAAGCGCGCACACATGTACACACACACACACACGCATGCACACACATGCACGCACACGCACACACATGTTCACACAAGCACGCATGTACACACACACGCACGCGTGCACACACACATGTACACACACGCGCACACAATGCACGCACACGCACACACACGTACACACGCATGCACATGCACGCGTGCACACATGTACACACACATGTGCACACATGCACGCACACGCACGCACATACACACACATGCACACATGCACGCGCACACCACAAACTCTGTCATGCTCCCTGTTAGATCCCCGGGAGGCTACACTATGACTCACTGGGTAAAATTGCATGCCTCCAAGCCTAGTGACTGAGTTTCAGTTCCGGAACTCACGTGGTAGAAGAAGGATTCCAGAAGTTGTTCTCTGACCTCTAGGCATGCTCCATGGTACACACACACACACATACACACACTAAATCAATCAATAATGTAATAAAAAAATAAATCCCCAAGTTAACATAATGAATACTGCATCTAAAAAGTCAATGCTTAATAGATTTGTTTTTCAAATGAATCTCAGGAGAAAGAAAGAAGAGCAGCTTGCCTATGCAAGCCAGGGTTTTCCGTTAGAAGATCTGGTACTTGAAAGAGAATGCCTGTCTCTGTTCAGGCACAGTTGGAGAGGCTGATGTGGGACAGACATCCGTTCTCAGCAAATGGTGGGGGCCACCTCTTTGATCTGTGACCACAGCTGATTTCTGGAGGGCTCTGTGTTGTACCGTGACCCCTGGCTTCTGACTCATCCCTGGCACATCCGCACTGTGCTGGCTGCTCCCATACACTCCATTCCTCAGTGCTGGATTAGGGTAACAGTCATTGCTTTATTTAAATCCAAATAAATGTTGCCAGTGCTGCCTCTGCTTCAAAAGGTTGTTTTGGAATTGTCCCCATCCCCAGCGATGAGCACAGTAGCACTTCTCAGTGTTCCTTCCCTGGAAGACCAAGGCAGTAAACAGTATAGCAAGAGTTTTCTGGACTCGCGTCCTCAGGAAATGGTGCCAGACCTGCACCCCGGAGCCACAAAGCAGCTGTTAGGATTTTAAAGTGCCAAAGAAAAGCGGATCCATCCCATGCTGGAATCAGTCATTCTTACTAAATGCATCCATACGTACTACCCAGCAATAACAATAACACATCTTTGTCCTAATAATACATGATCCCAAATGCAAGTCCCCATCTTCCTCTGCTGACTGCACAGTGAAGCAAAAGCTGGTTTTCATTCTGAACAGGGATCTGGCTGTGGGGAGAGCTCTCCATCCTACCAGCCATATGCACTGGACTTTGCAAGCAGGGTTTATAATAGTGGTGATGATTATACACAGTCATCACCTCACATCTGTGATGTGACCACACCACATACACGATGTCAGAACCTCACTCACGGCTAATCCACAACACTCCACAGTCTCTGTTTTCCTTTGTCAAGGTCACTGACTGCTTCCTCCAGAAGCACTACATACTAGACACATGTGCAGGCTGGCTTCGGGGATGCAGCAGAGCCTTGTCTGAAATCAAATATGAGTACATTTCATATGGCAAGTTTGCCTGTGAACCCCCCTCCCCCACCACACACTGAAATGCTGATGGGGTGTTTTACAGAGAAGGACCTCCTAGAATCAAGGTAGCACCTGAGTTTGTGGTTGTGCGGGACCTTCCTGATACTCTTTCCCAGGCAGGCACTCTGAAAAATGAGTGCAAATTGGGGAATGCTGCCCAGGAGACACTTGGGAAATAAATAGGTCCAGGGGGAAATGCAAATGGGGAGAATGGCCGTGAAAGAACAGGTCAGCAATTTCAGTGATGAACCCACTTCCCACGGAACTAGTCATAATTTTGTTTCAGAGAAAGCAGCCATAGTCTTTGTCCTAGAGCACTGGAACTACAGACTGTTGTTGAAGATAGGGTTAGCACCCCTTGTTTGTTTATTGGCATCATCAGTGCTCAGCTTTCCTCCCCTGTGTTATTCCTTCCGGCTCTTCTCTGTAAGTGGCAGCCTCTAGTTAATTTACAGCCTTCTGAAGGGAGCCCTCTCTTACAGAAGGGAAGCTTCCTAACCAGAGGGCGGCGCGCATCCCAGTTAGCAACAAGCTTGCCTTGGCTCGGCCCTCACTCATTGGCCTACTTCACTGTCCGCTCTGGTGGTATCTAGTATTGTCCTTGGGGTAGCACTATTTTCAGGTCCATATTAGAGGAGCTTCTCAGTGCAAGTGGACAGAGGCTGGAAGATTCTACCACATCAGCCTAGCCCCTGCCATATTCTCAGAACCTGCGAGTTCACCACGTGGGACCCTAGAGTTTGTCAATAAGGAACCTCTTCTATGGCCAACCTTTGTTCCTTGAAGGGGATGACAGTGATGACAGAAGGAGAGAAAGGCTTAAAAGCCGGTGGTGAAGCCAGGAGCAGAGGGGGTGCTCCCTGAGAGGCACCCTGCTCTGTCTGCGTGGTGTATGAGAAACAAGACCTTCATTACCCAGTGCACATCCTGGAGAGCTTTGGGTGTTCCTTCTTGTCTTCTTTATCCACTCCTCACCCTTGTCTGCTCATCACGTACCTCCACTTATTCACAGAACTTGCAGGCTTGTCCTTGATACAATGTAATTCTGCATTCATCCTTTTTTAAAGCTTGGGTTTTTTTTTTTTCTCTTTCTCTCTGCACATATGTGTCTATGTATACATGTGTGCATGTGTGTGTGATGCTGTGAACCCTGGGCTTTGTGCTTACTGGGTAACCACTAAGATCCATGGACCTCCACCTTCAGCTGTGGTCTTTTTAATATTTCGCTCACTGTGGCTGGCACTGGAATTGTATTGGGTGGGCAGTATCTTCTTAGGCAGAAGCCATCCATCTGGTTTGGGTTGCTTGCAATAATTTCATGGGCAAGTACTCTCTTCTGTGAGGCATAGGATCCTATATTTTTCCTGTGTATACTTGTGCAGTTGTCTTAGTCAGTGTTCTGTTGCTGTGAAGAGACATCACAACCACAGCAACTCTTATAAAGGAAAGCATTTAGTTGGGGCTGGCTTACAGTTCAGAGGTTTAGTCCTTTATCATCATGGCAGGAAGCATGGTGGCGTGCAGACAGACATGGTACTGGAGGAGGATGAGAGGTCTACATCCAGATCCATAGGCATCAGAAAGAGAGAGAGCACTGGGGCTGGTTTGGGCTTCTGAAACCTCAAAGCCCACCCACAGTGACACACTTCCTCCTACAAGGCCACACCTGCTAATCCTTGTCAAGTAGTACCATTCCCTGATCTGTGAGCCTACGGCAGCCATTCCTATTCAAACCACCACAGCAGTAGGCCTCACTTATTTTTCAAAAGTTCTTACCTCTGTGAAAGAGCAAACCATACAATTTGTTAACCATAGTATTTTCTTGATTCTATGATGGTATAGTAAGATGCCCAGTTAGTTGAACAACCTCTTTCCCCAGGTGCCAGACTGGACACTCTGTCCAGCCAGCATTGGTTAAGACATACTGAGTAAATAGGACACAGTCTGGAGAATGTACCAAACACAGCTTGTGCTGTCGGACAAGGTTGTGATTAACTTATGCAAATCCCTTCTTTCTTCCTAGGAGTCAGGACTCTCCTCTTGAGCCAGAATTTAGTTCAGTGTCAAAATAGTGAAGTTATAATGATCTGAGAGTTTCCTGTTTCTTGTGATACAACTGATAAGTACCATGTAAACTAACCTGGCCCCATAGCAACTAGACCACACAGAACAAAATCACACTGCTGCCAACTGGTAGCTTAGGTGTGTGGTTTTAGTTTTCAATCATAAAACATAATTGGGGTGACCTTTGTATTGTCTTACTTTTTATGTCTAATTTGTGACGGCCCAAGAGTATTAACTATGTTATCCTATTTTTATGTATTGTATACTTCCTTAGAGGTTAGCAAGACCAGGGCCAGTTTCTATAAATGTCTCTGGTGTGATTGGAAAATTTGCACAGCTCTCACTTGGGCACAGGGTTCAGTATATTTATTATTTTATCCTCATCTTGTATATCCTCACCATATTTTTTGCCTACTCATACTACACTTTCTGGGAAGGGAGCTGTTAATCTCCTGTGGTGGTTGTAAAATGCCACTTTTTCCCTGTAACTCGGATGGCTTTGCTTTACAATTTTGAGGTGTCTGGTTAAGTGCATAAAGCCTGGTCAAATCTCTCTAGTGGTTGGTGTCTTTGTACCTATTGAATTGCCTTTGCTTCTGTTTTACCTGACCAACACTGCTATCCAACCAACTTTTGGTTAATAAGTGTTTGTCTTGTTTATCTCTTCCCACTCCTTTCTCTTCATTTTTTGATATTATTTTATTTTAGTTGTCTCTCCTATAGGCGATATATATCTAGCTTGAAAAGAGCCCCATCTGTTAATGTCTAGTAGGTGAGTTTTATCCATTTACATTTATTGTGATTGCTTGATATACTTGTACTTATTTCTTTTAATTTGTATTTGTTTATCTTGCTTTTCATCTGTCATTTCCTGATGTTTTAGATTTTATTTAAAATTTTCTATTTAGTGATCATTACAGTTCATCATGCATATTGAACTATAGCTTTTTTTTTCTAATAAAAACTAAAGTTACATAGAATCTGTCTTCTCAAAAAACACAGAAGTCTTTGCATACTTTACCACTTAGAATGAACTGCTAATTACAACCCAAAACACTGGGCTCATTGTCACAGTATTTACTTGTGGTGGGTTTGGAGACACAGTGATTAATGTGGAAGGCCTGAGCTTTTTGCTAATTCACTATGTTTTACACCTTGACTTATTTAGGACATTTCTCAAGTTTAGAGTGATATATTCATTCATTCCTGGCCCATAAAAACCCATCTCTCAAGTGGAACTCAGAATCCTGTGGTCCACTGCCAAGGGGCCTGTTTTCATAATACAATTTGTTATTGTCATGATTTCCAGGGGGATATCAGAAGGGCTTTTCCACCCTGGCACCTGTTACTTATACTAGTTTCTGAAGCCTGAATGCACATAGAGACCTATTCAGAATCTGGTTGGGATAGATCCTGACTGAATGACACTCCCTTGGGTGATACTGGTGCTCTTCCTCCACAGTCCTCACTTACAGGAACAAGGACTGGGATAATTAACTATAGTTAGGAAACTTGGGGGTTTACTTCTAGGCCAGAGTTCTCTGTTGCTTCTCAGGTCATCAGATACCAGAAAAAACTTTCTACAGTGGCTTGGGGTTTGGGGTAATTTTATTTCTGAAGGTCTCTATGCCTGGCAGAGTCCCCTGTATCACCCTTCCAGCCCAGTCCCACTGGCAGAAAGTGAGTGAGAGCCCATCCAGTGCCAAGACCTCGGTATCCATTCCACCCTGACCCTGCTGAGGTCAAATCTGTGTCCTGAAGATGGGATGCTACTGTTCAGTGCCCCGAGGAAGGGCCTGCTCAGGGCTGGGGCGGGCTGCCTGGTAATTTATGTTTAAGACAAGCTTTTAATAGAGACACACTTTTAAATAGTAACCAGGCAAAAGACCCTTCTGTTAACGGGTATCCATTTATAGGACTCAGCTGTTGAAGCTCAAGGGTAGCTTTAGGCTTACGTTTAATCTTCTGTATACTGTAATTTACAGCGGCGAGGAGAGCGCTGTATGTACAACTGTTTCAGTCATTCGCCGTGATAAATAGCGATTGCTCTTGGCGAAACAGAAATGCCGTCTCCACTTCCCACTTATGAATATTGAGTTGGCCCAGGCAGACTTATGCTGCACAAGTTTAAAGGGGAAATTCCCCAATTGATTACGTGGCCTCCTGGCCCCAACTGCCACTTGCTGCCACGTGCACCAAGTTGGGGTCTGGATCCAGGTGGCAGTGCACGTATGTTTTGGTGAACACTTCACAAAGTGTATGTGCCTGTCCCAAGTGCAAAGCCTGCTAAAGGCTACCACTTTACACTGAAAGCCAGGAACTGTTAAAGAGGTGGCATAGCTCATGGGCCGGAAGCCACCCGCTGGGATCAGGAAAGTATCTCCGGGGTGATAATCTGATGGGGGGCGCAACAAAAGAAGTGTGATTCTGTTGAATTCCTGAAGGTGAGATGATGTTAGTTAGGGAAAGGGAAATGAGTGGGAGGGGAAGAGAGTGAGATACACTTGAGAACTCCGAGCCATGTGTGACCTTCACCGAATCGCTTTGGTTCGGGCACTTCATGAGCTGCAGCTGAGTGGATGCATCATGCGTGTTCAAATAGGACATCCAGGTGGAATGACCCTCTTTGCCCAGAACTCTCAGGTCTGTCACCTGATCACCCTACACTCAGGCTTCCAGGAATCCCTGTCTCGGCCCCAATTCATTTCCTAATCTTTCGTCCCCAAAGAAACTGAAGGATATCCTTAGTCTGCGTCTTTGATTATCTCGTGTTTAGGAGTACCCATGATAAGCCAGGCACCAAGTGGGGGACCAGATCCCAGAACACATATGAGCTGCTGCCTGCTTTTGATGCTGTTGCATGGACTCTGTCTTCCATGGTCACACCCCCTGGTGCCACCTCCCAGCAGTGCCTCTGGAAAATAGCCACTTGTGTGTATCATGCTGCCTTTGGAAATTAAGCATCTCCCTTTAGGAGACCCTTACATTGCCACAGGATCTTGCTGTGTGCACACAAGCACTCTCCCACAGTTTGTGAGTTGGACTTACAGAAGGTCTTGGTGAAGTTACCAGGGAGTGGTAACTTTGCAGATTTTGAAGCTTTAAGAGAAAAATCAGAGACTAGAGTCACAGCATTAACAGAGGTAGAACTGGGACTGGAACTCATATCCCCGGACTCCCTCTCTCTATTACCATCTCTGTGTTTTGTACCAGAAATGCACAGCAAAAGCAAAAGCAATGTGCTTACTCTAGGAGGCAAAGCACCTTTAGGAAAGTTTTCACATTCTCAGTTTCTAATGCAGGACTTTCTAATGCAGTAAAGGAACACATTCTCTAGCTTATGCATCACCCCCTCCCAGGAAAGCTGAGCTCTCCGTAGTAACTATTAGAAATGCACTGCAGTGATTTAAGGCTGAAGAAAGCTCTAGTCTGCCTTAGGGGTTCTGATCTACCCCTTCATTTCCTAGCCTGAAGATTCCTTCAGAACCAAAGTCATGGCCATTTCAGCAGGCACTTCAGGCAGCTGCTTATGTTCTGCATGAGAATGAATTCAGTTCATTCACCATGCTGATTAGCTGCAACTGGGTGATGAGCAAAAGATGCAGACTGCCAAGTGAGTGCTCTGTGCATGTAAACCTACTAATGAGAAGGGGTTTGCAGAAAGCTAGGCATCAGCACCCCTGCCAGCAGAGCGTAGAGCTGCTAGTTAGTATTCTGAAGCCCCAGCACAAAAGCAGATACATCTTGATCTTGACAATGCTCCCATTCCCAGGCCTCAGATGAGTTTGTTAAATAGGAAGTTAAGAGGAAACAGTCCAGGGAGAGAATTGTATATAACAGACAGACATGGCAGTTTGAGACTCCATGAGCTTGCTGTGGCCTCCTGCCTCTGTTTGCCCATTTGTGGAATGGGTCCTGTGATCCAGCTCCAAGGTTATTATTAGAAATGATAAATCTGAAGTTGCCTTGGCATGTAGCTTGTGCTAAAAATATGCTTCACTGCCACGTGGAGAATAGGCATCTTTAGATGAAATATATAATGAGGTTAGATGGGAAGCATCGGTTGCTGCCTGCAGGAGCATGTCCAGAGACTGGCAGTGGGAAGGGAGGGGCCCGGTGCCAGGTTGGGGAAGGCAAATAGAGACCATTTATGAGGCTGTCTCTGGCTGCATGGTGGACTGCACAAACAAAACCAAATGGTATTCTGCAGTCTGGTTTGGATATGGGAATAGGAGCCTGGGATGAGTGTCTGTCTTCACACTGCAGGCTCTGTGTGAAGCCTGGCACCCCTGCATTCTAGAGGTTTGGAAGGAGAGGTGGGGGAGAGCCACAGTGTGTGAAGGGCATTAGGTTAGAGAGATGGGCACAGAATTAGGAAAGAAGTCTCCTAAGGGACTTCTGCCAATCTGCCAGCCTCTTGGTACCTCAGTTTTCTTATCTGCACAATGGGACTAATATAGCACCTGATTCGTAGAGGTGTTCAGGAAGACAGGGTAAGCAGATATAGGACTAGAGCATATAGCACTGGGGCATATGAACATGGTGAGGTCTTTGTCTGTTCTGATGGGTTCTCACACATGGTGGAGGTTGATACTTGGGTAGTGTGGCCAATAGAAGCTCATCTCTAGAGGCTTAAGATATGCAAGGTGTTCAACCTAGTCCCTGCAGACTTTAGATTTTTATGGCTGTAAATAAGTAAAAGCACCATGTTATTTCCAGATTGGGGAAGGAACAAGGGATATACATAGAATGATAAGCAGTCTCTGATGACCCACCAGCTGCCTAGAGAGGAGAGGTATGGGAGCTGTTTTGCTCTGATAAACCATACTGAAACCCCTTCTTGCCTTCAGAGATATTAGAAGATTAGGGGTGCCTGTGTTCCCAAAAGCAGATTCCAAGGGCCAGCATCCTGGACACTTATCTCAGACAGGTCAATTTTCCTCAGAGTTGTTGACTGACACTGCATTTCTCTGAGCCCTGAAATCCTGCAAGCAAGTCCCCCTTTATCTCCTTCTCCAGTAGAGAAAACTCCCTGCCATCTAGAACTCTTGCTTTATTCCCTGGTCCTCAGTCTGCAGTGTGAGGTGGGTCTGCCCTCTGCTGCACACATGGTTAGAAGTTGGCATTTCAGGCTCACAGAGCAAGTATCTTGCAGCCTATTGGTGAAAGGAGAAGCCCGTCATTTGCTGGAGGGTGTTTGCCACAAAGTGATCAAATAACGGGAAGAAATGTTGGCTCCGAGCACAAAGCCCAGTCCCGTTGGCAAGCACCCAGCCTGGACGGCTCCTTTAAAACCAGAAGCAATTTGTCATCTTTGATTCTCTTCCAGCACTGTCCCTGTCACAGGTAGATAAATGAGGTAGCATATGGGTGTCCAAACGCAAGAGCATCTCTTCCCAGCAGCCTTCTGTGTGAAGAGCACCTGTGGGGTGGTCCCTGGTTTCATGACTGTGGCCATAAGCAAATTTCTTCATTGCTTGTCCTATTTATGTGCAGGCAGGAAATGCTTTCTCAGAATCTCCCAGCCTCCAGTGCGCCATTGATAGGTATGTTTCTCGTTTCAGAACCCTGAAGTGAATCATCTGCTTGTGAGCTCAACATCTCGTGTCTGTAGTTCCACAGAATGCTACTAATCAAATCAATGTCTCAGCAAAAGCCAACAAGCATTCCTGAATTAAAAATAGAGAGGGGTTGGACTTTCTGTTTTAAAAAGCCTTGATTATGGAAAGCTGGTGGGTTAAGCGGATGTGCTTAAATTCCCTCCAGTTGCAACCTCTAGAGCAGCTTGAAAGACATCCAAAAGGTCTTCTGCTCAGCCTCCCATGGCTATGCAAAAGCACCGGGTTATTCTCAGGGAGATGCCAAGGCCTTCTGAGCTAGTTACTGATCTCTGGGTGACCAGTTGGTGACACCCCTGTAAGTGAAAGAGGGTTGTGTGATACAGGCAAGCCTTGTGCTCACACCAAAGGGCTGTGCATTGCTGGGCTGTTTGCACAAATGTGATCTCTCTGTACCTGAGTTTGCTGGCCCTGTCTCATGTGCTTCTGTTACTCATCTACTGTGTTTGCTCTGTCTGCTTTAGAACAGGGGAAGGGGGAGGGCATAAATGAGCCACAGGAAGCACACCAGTCACCTTGGCTATCAGATTTTATTTAGACTTGAGGAAAAAGAGGGGCAGACTCCCACTTCCTAGATAGTAGGGGGACGTCGACTGGTTTATGAAAAGAAGAACATATGCCATGGCGGTTTCTTAAAGCAGTCATGTATTTCAAGTGTACTAGATGCTGCAATCATGTGATCTTTTTCGTTTGTTTTGTTTTGAAGTCTAACAAGCTGAACCAGCTGTCCAAGCCGCAGTCACTGCCTGTAGAAAGGCTGTTTGTGTTGACAGGGTGATCCTAGGAGACACTCTTGGTGTGCCTCCTGTCCATTGAAAGAATTGCCCATGACTCCCAGGCCTTCCCCAACCTTGATAGGCTCTGTCCAGTAAAGGCCTCAGGAAGGCATTCCTTACTGTCTCGTCATTGCCCTGGAGCCCAGTGGCTGACATAGTAGGCCCTCTGTCACTGTCTCTGGAGCGCATGAATGGTGAGTGAATAATTGAATGTCTGATCCTTTCAGCTGTGCTGCTCACCCCCAGACATCCATCAGAGTTGATCTAGTGGGAGTCAGTCCCCGGTCCCCACACTGATTGTCTTCCATGGCCTGGGCTATGAACATGTGCCTAGCAGGTCCCCGAGACAGTGGTGCCTCTGGCTTCAAACCCACGCGTTAGGACACTGCAGCAAGGTGTTTCACCACTCATGTGCCATCTGCCCCTTCCCAGGTCCTCCCAGGCAATGCCTGTTGACACCTGAGTTTGTCTCTCAGAACAGAGGTAGATTTTGTAAAAAGAAATTCTGGGGATTTCATCAAATGGAAAATCATCTTGGTTTTTAGTGTTGTTGTTTGTTTTTGTTTTGTTTTGCTTTTTTCTTTTAATCAGAAAATACATCTAGTGGATTGGAGATGTAGCTCAGTTTACAAAGTGCTTGTCTAGCATGCACAAGGCTCTGGGTTCAATCTGAGCGCTGCATTAACTGTGTGTGATGGCACATGCCTATCTTCTTAGTACTTAGGATGTGGAGGCAGGAGGATCAGAATTTCAAGGTCATCTTCCACTATATTTTATGTTTGAGGCTGGCCTAGGAAACACACACACACTCACAGGGTGGGGATGACAAGCACAGACTGCATTCCCCCCATGGTATACTATAGGAGATGGAGATCCAGGCTGCCACTTCCCTCATGGCAGTCTGTGCTGGAGTACAGTGGTACACCTTGCAGCATGTAAGCCCAATTACATCTCCATCCAATTTTGGAACCCCTATCCTATGTCAAATGTGTTTAACTGCAAAGTCAAAACAAGATGTGACCTTTCTTGGACACTGCACATGAGCAGAAAGGATACAGGAGATGAGTGAGTAATAATGAAAGGGAACATGTTGTTTACACAGCTCTTCATCTGGCTGTGGGCTTGGCTGATGTCATTTGGCCCAGGATTCCGAAACAAGAGGGAGTTTCATGGCTCAAAGAAGGCTACCCTCTACAGTCTTTCTCCTAATACCAAATGTCACTCAGGATGGCAGGCAAGGAGGTGGGGTTCCCAGCCCAGGCCTCAGGGAACTCTTCCCTTATCTTTTTTCATAGGGAGACTGTGGGGATGTATGGACACATTGGAGAGGCCAGGAACAGGTCAATCAGGAGTACTACAAAGACCAGGCTCCCTAAGCATATAGGAGATGATGTCATTGGGGACCTTCCTCTGCAGTAGACAGTGTGTATGAGTAACCTATTGCTGTATAACAAACATTCTCAACATTTAGTAGTGTGGAATGATGAAAATATGTGGTCTTGAAGACTTCTTTAGGTCCGAGAGTTAGGTGGTCCTGGCTCCAGGTCTCTCATGAGGTCGCAATCAAGCTATCAGCTGAAGACATGACCGAAGTTGAGGACTTGTTCCCTGATGGCTCACTTCCCTGGCTACAAGCTGGAAGCCTCAGTTCCTTGCTCTCAGAACCTCAAGCCTCCCCACATAACTCTTGAGCAGAGAGAGAAAGCCTCAGGACTGACACACTGCCACTTTGCTTTTGTGTGTTTGTTGGAAATGATTCTGTATCTACAGCATGCACACATGGTGGGGGCAATTAAGCGCTGTGTCCCAAGGGAAAGAGTATCTCCTGAGCAAGGGGCCCCTTCATCCATATCTTGCCAGGCTCAGAATCTCAGAACAGTAAGTAGGGCTTTTGGCATAAAGGCGAAGGGACTGTGGTCCTTGGCACATGTGGCTTCAACCTAGTGAGAAGAAGGGAGCTAGAAACTGTAGGACCCCTTTTTCCTCCTGTCTTATGTAGAAGGTGATTTACTGAGAGGGAGCTGAAGCTGCTTGTGAGTGCCTGGTTTGTTCCTGAGGAGGAAAGAGCAACAGGCAGCATCAGGCCCACCCCCTCCAGTGCTCAGAAGGGCAGGAACTCTAACACAGAAGGTGTTTGGAATAAGAGGGATTTCTATCTTGGGGAGGAGGATATCTTTTAGGAGGTTGACTCAGTCTCAGGATGACCTGCAATAAACCCTTTGCAGCAAGGTCCCCGAGTCCTACTGAGAGCTTTTCCCATGTTGGGAGGGATCCACCCTAGCAGCAGTGCTCTGAGGACACGGAGCCATTGGTGGCCATACTTTTCTGTGTCTCTCTTATCTCCCCATCATCCCTAGGGAATAAGCTAATCAAACTCACTGATGGTTTTATACTGGGAAGGAGATAGCTAATAACTTGGGTGACAAGTATTAGAATACAATGTGATGTGGATAAATTGGGTCCATGAATTAAGAGCTATAAAATGAGATTTCATCACAGCATGAATAATGGGGCCTGTGGAAAGGATTAATCAAATACCCCATTAGAAGGTATAGGAATTCCAGTCAGACCGCCCTGTTTAATTACACTCCTGCCCCTCTCCCCCCCCCCCCCCCCCCCCCCCCAAATGACTTTCTGCTAGGAAAAGTATGGAAACGAGCTTAGAGGAAGTAACAGGAACTAGGACATGCGTTTTGCTAGAACCTGATCATGAAGACAGATGTAAGCGACCAGTGTTTAATGTGGTGGGGGAAGGCAATTGGCATGAGCAATCATTGACTAATGTAATTTCCAGAGGCGACCTATTGATACCATTCAGCAAATGCCAACAAAGCATTTACTTTCCAAAGGGAGGAAGCAAGACAGCAAGAGAAATGCAAGCGTCCCCTGGAGTGGAGCAGAGAGCCGCCAAGCCCTAGAGCAGCGTCAGGTGTGAGCATGCGCAGTGCAGAAGACACGCACCGCTTCCGAAAGACCGTGCAGGACTGGCTTTGTCTGCGGAAGGCTTCCTGGAAGAGGAGACTCCGGCAGAGAGCCCTGAATTGTGGACAAGCTTCCATGCACTCCGAATTCGTGAGCACACTCTGGTGACAGGGTCTAGAGAGGAAGTGGGCTTGAGCAGAGCAGGGGGCACCTGTGGGGCTCTTCTCCATTTCCACCACCACCACCACCCCCCAGGTCCAAGCCTCCACCACGTCTCACCTGGACAACTGCCAACGCCTTCCAGCTGTTCCCCGCCTCCTCTCTTGCTCTTCTACAGCCCATTCTGCACACCAAAGTCAGGATCCAAATCAAAGTGATCATGTCATTCTCTTGATTATAGCTTTCCGTTGCTCTTGAATTAAAACCAGAAACCATTACCATGGCTTCAAGGTCTGTGTGGTCTGAACCACAGCCTTTGCCGGGCTCCCTTTCATATGCCAGTGCATCTGGCCTGCAGTTTTCAGCACATTGGGTCCTCCTGCCACAGGGCCTTTGCACATGCTTCTCCTTCCCTAAAGATGGTTTCCTTTCATCCTCTCTTCCCCAAACTCTGACTCATCCTTCAGAGTACATCTTAATGATTACTTCTTCTTGGAAACTTCCCTAATTTTCACATCCAGACTAGTTTTCCCTCAAGTGTTGAAAACAAATATTTATTGTGTGAACATATGTTTTAATGTCTGTTTCCCTAAGTACAACACAGGTTCTGTGAGGGCAGAAACTCAGTGTTTACAGCCTCAGAGCCTTTATGTGTTGATTGGATCATGGCATTTAGTTAGTAACAACTAGACAAGTAGAGAAATTACACAGACCAGTTTCTCAAAGAGCACTATTATGAATTTTTAACAGAATGAAAACCTGAATTTCTGTCCAGACCCTGACACCTGCTGGCTTTGTTGTTTTAGTGATAGAATCTATATCCTTGTCTATAAACCCATGATACTAACAGCCCCCTCATATGGTCACTGTGATAATTTCATGAAATAATGTATACAAAAGCATTGTTGACTGTAAAAAACAGATATAAATATATGTTGTCACTCTCTAAATGTCTGTACACTGAGTCCTTCTCAAATGTGTATTGAATGGATGGTGGTTAAATGGATGGGTCAATTGTAGGTGGATGGATAGATGGCTGGGTGGCTGGGTAGATAAACAGATGGGGGTGGGTGGTGGGGGGGTGGGTGGATGGATGGACAGGTAGATAGATGGACAGATGAACAGTTAAGGAGCTAGTGCAGGTGAGCCAGGTAGACTTGAAGGAGAGGGAGGGACTAGTGGACCTAGCCCCATACCCCATGTTGAGGGGATAGGCAGGGAATGTGATGCTGAAAACCACTGAGCCCCGGCAGAAGGAAGTCACTGGTGGTCACCTCAGGGCCACTGCTCTTCAGCCCCTTCCAGTCTGTGCTGCCAATGACATGCCTTCTTTATAGTTTAATCACTTTACCGATTTTTGTCTTTGGGGGAGAAATCAAATTGATTTGCACATACAGCAAAATCGGTGCAATTCCTCCAGCTGCTGCCAGCGGGTGCTGACAGGTGAAGAAGCGGATGTCTGAGGATAAGAAAATGCACTAAACATTCATTTTAATAGGGCCTAGAATCCTTCCTTATTTAATAAATTGCCATGGATAATTGGTTTCAGTTTCAAAAGTGGTTTCATCTTTAACTCCCTCTGTTCTGGTAGGATTAAGGCCTGTGGGAACAGACATGGATTTGCTGTGTGAGACCCTGTCACACACAAATCTTTAAGTTTTTTGATTTTTTTCCTTCTTGGCCACATCCTGCTCCCCACCACTGCCACTTTACTGGGGTAAGTCTCGTGTATATCATGGCTGAAGTTCCAGCCCTTTTGATTGGCCACTCTGCCTATGCGGAGGCCCAAACACCTGGTCTAGCCAGTGTTTGTGAAGGCTTTGAGAATAAGTGGCTGGACATTCGCCCACATCTGACATCTCGTGGATGACTCTAAGAAGCATATGACAAATACATGAGATCTCTTGGCCATTTGAACATTCCTCTTCACCCCAGGACTCCAAATATGGTTGGTTATATTAGGTACTGGTGTGTGTGGGAGGGTGGTTGGTGGTGGTGGTGGTGAAGAACAGACTAGAGGAAAATGCTGCCAAATACTTTATTTCCACATAGAAATTGATAGTATAGGATGTGGATTGATGAGTATCTTCATCCTTTTTCTATAGTTATAACAAATACCTGGATCTGGGTACCTTGTATAGCTCACAGTTTTGGAGGCTGAACACTCAAGACCAAGCAACTTCAGTTGTTTGGTTTCTTGTTAAGGATTTCTGGGGATATCACCATTTGATTGACAAACGGGGAAGGAAACAGGAACATGCAAAGGGACCAAGCATGTGGGGCATTCTTGCTTCATAATCCACTCTCCCTGCCTGAGAGTAACATTAATCTTCCTAGGGCAGTGACCCATGGCATAATTGCCTTTCACTGGGATCCAAACTGAACCGAAAAAAAAAAAAAAATAGCTGACTTCAATGAGGCTTTTAAATGTGTTGGAGTAACCCTTGGTCTTCAGCAAGGATTGCTTAAGAGCGTGTGGCTGATTTAAGGATAGAATCATATGTGTCTCCATCTTCTCCACATCTCCCAGATCAAGGACTCTCCTTGACAGACAGCCTGTGTTCAAACAATCGGTCTTAGAGTAGTTGCCTTTGAACTGAAGTGTATGAAGCCCTGGCACAGTAGCACATTCCTAGTGTAGGCCAAAGCACAGCAGGCTAGGGACTACTCTGGGGTTGCATGGTGGGGCACAGGATTGGGATGTAACTCCTGACTGGTCCTCATAGTCTACTGAAGGAACAGATGCAGCACTCTGGAATCCTTCCATTATTCAGAAACAGGAAGCCAAACCTCCAGTTTCAGGCAGAAGAAAGTAACCACTCAGATCTTCCAGAACCAGGCTTGGAGCTGGGTTCCCAGCACAGCTCACCTTGGCTAACTCTGGCTCTACTTGAGCTTACACCTTTTGGTGGATGGAAAATGAGTATCTCATGCTTTTCCAGAGAGGTTGCGTGAGGATTAAACGCCTTACCGCATGCAGCACTCTTAGCCCAGCTCGCTAGGCGTGAGAAGTGAGCTGATAGAAGCAGTAATAGGTTTATTCCCCCTGATAAGCCCTGGATTCCCTGCAGACATCACTGCTGGGCTCAGAGACAGGATTGGAGAGGGTTTGGAGAAGGGATGGGAAGAGGGCAGGGAGAGGAAAGGGCTCAGAGAACTCTGGAATTCCTGGTGAGCTGGATGGAGGCTGCTCCTAGAAGGGGAGAGAAGTGCCTGGACCTGAACATCTCCCAGCCCAGGTAGAGCAGGCAGTGCCAGGAAGCGCTTACCACATCTTTCAGAACGGTGAGAGAGCCTTTGAGAGATAGCCGTCCTTTCAGTGAACAGGAATAGAGATTAATTTGGCTTTGAGAATTTTAAATGCACACATTGTAATCATTGGCTGTACCCTAGAGCATTGTAAAATTGGGGTTGGAAATCTTTTACCATCTACGCCCTTAGAGCAGGAACTCAGTCTTGCAAGCAGATTTTTAAAACTCTTGAGCCCAAGAAAGAAATCGTCTGCCTGTCAAATTTGCATTTAGTGCCTCCCCCCCTGCTCCTCCTGCCCCACCTTTCTCTGCTGTGGGCTGGCAGGAAACCTTGCAAGCCTGGTTTCTTTTACATTTTCCTTGGGAGAACCAAGGAAGGAAATGAGAACAGAGCACTGGCCTGTGACCATTTCAAATAGTCCCTAGTTGTGATATCCCTCCCTGGTTGTTGTAGGTTCTACCTTGCTCACACTACTAATCTTGTAATACAATTTTGAATATAATTTCAGTAGCCTATTGAATTTGTAAAGAACCTTAACGGTTGCATCCTTTCTGATCAAATTCCTGGTTTGGATCTCTTTGTCCCCTCTGCAAATCAGAATCCACCCTATGCATGCTTAATTTTAAATGGTAAAAGCCTCTACTGCCTAGTGGGACATAAGTCATTTATTGTGTCCACTGTGTGGATGCCATGGTTAGTAATATATAACCCTGTGCTTATTAAGGGTGTCTAGAGGTCACCATTAAGTAGATGGGCTCTTTATTAAGTCAATATTTGATAAGACCTTTCAAAAGTGCTGATAATTGT
Organism: Onychomys torridus; assembly: GCF_903995425.1. Taxonomy (NCBI): domain Eukaryota; kingdom Metazoa; phylum Chordata; class Mammalia; order Rodentia; family Cricetidae; genus Onychomys; species Onychomys torridus. Next base: position 2,388,632 of record NC_050456.1, read on the forward strand.
GTTTGTGGGACTACCTGCTGAGATTAGAGAAAGGAGGAAATCTGAAGGCTTACTTTTCTTCCTCCAGACCCTAAGCAAATTTATAATCCATATGTTTGGTGAGTCTGGTTAGTGGTTTAGATTCTGTAGGTTCCTGCTACATTAGCCTCTTTTTATTATGTAATCATGTTTGATGCAGCCTAATGTATACAGTCCTGGACCCTGGAGCGTTGTGTGAGCCAACACTCATTACAGATGTGTTCCCACTGGAGCAGACTTTACTGAGGACTTCACAGTCTTCCCCTGGCCACTTCTAATTGCAGAAAGTATCTCACTCGCTCACACACAGACACACACAGACACACAGACATACACCCCACCAGTGCCACAGAAGATCCTCTGACCTTGCTTTTCTCCCTGCCTTGTTATCACTGTTTTGAAGGATCTCTTGGCCCACACAGTCATGAGAAAACAATGACCATGGGTTGTATCATCCTGAGGAACATGGCTGAGAAACAGGATGGTTTTCAGGTGATATTAGAATTAAAATTGAATGTGCATGGCCATATTGGAAACTTCAGGTTAGATAGCACAGTCTTTAATAGATCGATGTTATGAGGAAAGAAAGAGATGATGAGGGATAGGCATGTAAAGAGCTTTGTGTGGTGGTCCAGGCTGTTTATTCCAGCTCTCAAGAGGCTGAAGGAGGAAAGCTGGTGGGAATTGCCGGTCAAAAGTGGCCCAGTGTCTAAGGCTCTGCCCCTGGGTGGCCATGTCTGAGGCAACATGAACTTTTAAGTGGCTCCTTCAGAGGGAGGATCTGGCTGCTAGTGTCACACTCTGTCCTAGGGGATTGGTCCAGTTCTGTTCCTTCAATTGAATAGCTCATGGAGGTGTCTGCCCAATATGTCCCTTTGTTCTGGGTGATTCCTCAGTGCCTCCACTTTATTTCCCCAAGGTTTGCTTTTATGGAGTCCTTCTGGGGATCTCATGGCCTCTCTTTTAAGAATTTTGGCTTTGGGAGTGGCATCATAGAATAAAAACCTTCTCTCTTCTCTCACTGAGAGAGTTGTAAACTCATCTGGAAGCTCCCCAGTGGGCTTTCTCAGCTGTTGAGATCAGGCCTGAGGAGAAAGAAGCCTGTGCATGGGACTCCTCTGAGCTGTGGCTGCCGTAACCGGCTCTGTTCCTGGCTCACTGTGTGGTGATTTCTTCAGCCTGCACTGCTCCCTTGCTAAGGCAGAACAAGACCTCGGACTTCCTCCTGCTCACCGCCATAGCTCTTGGACTTTGACGTTCATCTTTAGCATGAGATTTGCTGGGGACTCATTCTTGCCGACAGAATCTACTTCCTCTTCTTCTCTTGTCACCCAAAATGCCAGGCTGCAAGGAGCAGCTATCCTGAGGCTGTGGCTTTCATGTCTCCTCTGGAACTGCCCTCCCTCCAGCTTGGGCAGTCCCTATAAGGCCTTCCTCCCCATTAGATGAAGACCCACTGAGGACATTTCAGTGGGGAGTCAGGTCACAATGAGGCCGTTGGAAACCTGGAGTGGCCCACAGGGAAGGCCTCAAAGGGGAAGGGCAGAAGTTTCACCCTTTCTTTTACTTCTTATCATGGATCTGAACTTACTAATATTTTTCAGTTGAAGTCTAGAATCCCACAAAAGTGCAACATGTGGCGCTTCCACTGAGCTGCCCGGAGGATGTTCTCTCTTCAGAGCGCATGCCTGACCCCACACCCATTTAGGAATAAATGCAGATCAATAGAGGCATGCTCTGGTTTTGCCATCATTCAATTCTCATAGTAAGTAATCAAATCAGTAAATATGTGTTGGTTAGAAATGAAACCCTTAAAACAAATGAAACCCTTAAACAAGGGACAAGACTGGCAAGCACCATGCAAACTGACCAAGGTGGGTAGCAAAGAATCATCCTCTCTCACTCTGCATTGTCCTGAGGGCGTTTGGTCATCTCATCCTCAACACTGAAGGTTGACCCTTCCACTCTGTGCCTCCCTTTCTTGACAAGAAAGCCAATCAATATGCACCACTCAAAAGGAAACAGCCCGGCACATAGTCTCCCTTCTGCACAACACTCTGGGCCTGGAAGTGTCTCTCCACACTCTTGCTCAATTGAACTGCGCACAGTCCCATGAACTAGAGGAGGCATTCGAGGCTGATAATGGGCAAAGTGGCATTTGAGGAGCAGAAATTTAAAACCTGGGGCTTGGAGCACACTTCCTCCACCACACTTCCTCCTAGTCCCTGTTGGAGATGAGGTAAAGAGAATGAAGATTCAGTGCCCACACTCACAAGGCTTATTATCTGTTATAGGCAGGGTCTACCTACAGCTCCACGAAAGACTTTCTGTTGTGGGTCTTAAAAGTATTCTCTCTGCAGAAACAGCATTCAGAATGGGGTGATGGCACTGTGCTGCTTTCTGCTGTAATAGAGAGGAGATGGGGACATCAGCAGCAGAAAACCAAGCTCAAAACTGTTATAGTAGTTCAGCCTTGGGACCCCAACATTTAGGAGGGAAAGGTCAGAGGATCAGGACTTTGAGGGCAGCCTGGGATACGTGGGACTGTATTTCAAAAAGCCAAAAGGGGTGTGTGTGTGTGTGTGTGTGTGTGTGTGTGTGTGTGAGAGAGAGAGAGAGAGAGAGAGAGAGAGAGAGAGAGAGAGAGAGAGAGAGAGAAGGAGGTAGTCTAAGTTCATTCCAAAGGCCTTGTTTTAAATTTTTTGGATTTATTTAATGTGTGTGTTTTGCCTGCATGTATGTGTGTGTGTTCTAAGTATGTACCCAGTATCTGCAAAAGTCAAAAGAAAGCATAAGATCCCCTAAAACTGGAGTTTTAGATGGTTCCGAGCCACACCTATGGGTACTTGGGTCCTCTGCAAGAGCATCAAGTGTTCTTAACTGCTGAGCCATCTCTTCAGCCCCCGCCCCCCCCACCCAGGCTTTTTTTTTTTTTTTTAAATCATGTCAATCTCATCTTTCAGCAGACCTCATTGGAAATGTCCTCACCAGGGCTGAGGAGATGACTCAGTGAGTAAAGGCACTTGCCTGGAAGGGATGAAGACCAGAGTTTGGACCAACACCATGTAAATGCTGGGTGGACACAGGTTCCTACCATGCTTCTTCCTCCACTGTTTCCCATCTATTCTCTCAGCTGATGTTGTTATTAACACAACAGAGCTGGCTTGATCCAGGACTGATTGAGGCAGAGGAAGGCAACACGACCTGCCCAAGGTCCCATGACAAACTCCTGTCAGCACTGGAACTTGGTTCAGAGTCCTGCCCAGCCCTGCCCTTTCCGCTTCCTGTGCTATGATGGCTCCACAATGGCTTCTCTTCCAGCCATCTTTGCAGACTCAGCAGTTGCAGCTCAGCCACCTGTGGGCCTGCAGCACAAGCTCGCACCAGCTCTGCTGCTATTCTGCAGCAGTTCAATGTGTGATGACCACTTTGCTGTATATAATCACTTAATTAGTTTGTGCCTACAAGAAAGAGCTGCTTCATTTAGAAGCTTAACAGTGAAAATGCCCGAGTTATTTACCACAGTCTTGATGGCATCAAGATGACTGTAGAATTTTCTACTCCTTGTTCTTAATCCACTTAGCACAGGGCACCAGGAATCAGTCATACAGGGTACAGGTGCTGTGCTGAGGACTGCAGGGGGCTGTGGCTGCATTAGCTATGAGACACAGGCAGTTGGGGAAGGCAGGACCGTGGGAAACAACCTGTAAGGTTGGTATGTGTACAAGGTCTGCCACACTGGAAAAGGGAAAGGAGAGACAAGCAGGACATGTGACACTCCAAAGACCCAGTAGAACTGATCCTCTAGGGACCCAGCTGAAGTCAGTAGTGAGGTTCGCATCTGCTTTTCAAATGACAGAGCTTCTTAGTCACAGCTGCACGTTGGAGGAGACTGGGAAGACAGAGTGCCACCATGTTCTAATGTGGGACCCAGAAGGAAACCCAGTGGCCATGGGGCAAGACTGCTGCATTTCCCAGAATTCCCTGCTCTGCAGGTTGCTAACCTAAATAAGCCGCAGAAGAACTTCTCAGGAGAACTAGAGATGGAGAGGAGCTGTGGTCACTTTACCACATGTGTCTTGTCACTTAGCTGACTGCTGTGACTGAAGCTGCTCTGTCTCCTTCTGGAATCTTCTTCAGCTTCAACCTCTAGGCATGCTTATCATGCTCTGTGGAACTGCCAGAGGATTTGCCTATCAAGGTCAAAGGCCACAAGGAGTGAAAAGCCCATCGTGGGTCCTAGCTGAGGTCTGTGGGCTCTACATTGCTTAGTCTCCCCACCTCGTAACGCTTTCTGCTTCCCAGTTTCCCTTTGTGTGTGTTTCAATTGCATAAAAGATCTGCCCTCCCTGTCTGCCTCCGCATCTCTATCCCATACTCCAGTGACCAGCAAGGTTAGGAGCTGAGGGTGACAAACAGGAAGAGGACAGCTTTGTCTCAAAGAGCAGTGGACAAACCATTACAGATTTCAAGGAGTGATTGACAAGCATCATTTTAAAAAGAACAATCACAAATAGAAAATTCGATTATTCATCATGTTTATAAATATATTTATAAATATATTGTTTGAAATGCTGGCAGGTTAATGGCAGAAGAGGCCTTGGGGCTGGAAAGAGGGACTTCCTCGGAAGTCACAGCAGAGTTCCTGAAACACCTGTGGTCTGTACACACTGTTCCAAGTGCATTTGTAGGAAGGACATAAGGCACCTGTGTTGAGCAGCTGGTAGATCCCTGCAGAGCCTAGTACTGTAGGTGCATGAAGACTATATTTACAGTGCAGAGAGAAACCCTGTGACCCGGGCCATTCTTAAAGGATAATGTATCTAGAATTCAGCTAAAGTGACTCTCAACAGTGGGCTTGGCCCTGGTGGAGGAGGAGACAAGTATGCTGGCCCTATCCCAGACCTGCGACACCAGAAGCCCAGAAGTGATTCACGTTGACTAGCCCAAGTAATGCTTCATCTTGTCCTCAACACCTGGGGCTGGGGTTTTTGCAGCTTTTCTTAGTGTCCCTGTCCTGAATGTGACAACTGTGGACTTCCTGTCCTCTGTTCTCACACTACAAGTAACAACTCCAAAGACTAGAACTCCTAAGCTTGCATATTAAAGGCAAAATAAGTATAAAAGCGTTGGTTAAGAAAATTGAACCATGGCTGAAGAGTTGGCTCAGTGGTTAAGAGCACTTACAGCTCTTGCAGAAGGACCTACGTTCAGATCCTACCACCCACATCAGGTGGCTCACACCACCTGTGACTCCAGTTCCAATGAATCCAGCAGGCACTCACACACGTGGTGTGTATTCACAGACAAACATGTGAATAGAAAAAAATAAATCTTTATAGAAGAAACAAACAAACAAACAAAAAACAAATCATAGGTGCCATCAGACTGTTTTTTTAATGATCTCCATTCCTAAGCCAGGTGGTGGTGGTCCTTTAGTACCAGCATTCAGAAGGCAGAGGCAGGCAAATATCTGAGTTCAAAGCCAGCCTGGTCTACAGAATGAGTTCCAGTCAGGGCTACAAAAACAAGCCCAGTCTTGAAACACACACACACACACACACACACACACACACACACACACACACACACACATACACACACACAGAGACAGACAGACAGACAGACAGACAGAGAGAAAGAGAGAGAGAGACAGAGGGAGACAGAGAGAGAGAGAGAGAGAGAGAGAGAGAGAGAGAGAGAGAGAGAGAGAGAGAGAGAGAGAATTCTTCATTCCTGCCAGGCATCATGGTGCTCACCTTGATCTCAGCGCTTGGAAGGCTGAGACAGGAGAGTTGCTGTGAGTCAACCTGCCCAGGCTGTGTAGTATATATCAAAACAAACTTACAGCAAAAGTTCCTCATTCTTTTTTACCTTGTTTCTTTCTGTAAATTTACTTGTTTGTTTGTTTGTTTGTTTGTTTTCTATGTGTATGTATGTGTGAAGGTCAGAAGACAGCTTTGGGGAGTTTTTTCTCTCCTGCCACATGGACTTCCCAGAGTCAAACTCAGGTTACCAGACTTGGTTGTAAGCACCTTTATTTACCCACTGAGCCATCTCACCTCTCAGTGGTCTTTTGCTTTCTTCCCTTCCAGTACTGTAATAATAATGCCACAAGCTCAATTTTCTTAATTAAATTTATCTTATTGCCTGGTACATAAAACCACAAAATTGTATATATTAATAAGAGAGCAGTGATGTTTTGATTCAAGTAATCATTGATTACTGAGTGAAATGGATGAACTCTGAACCCAGGATAAGGAAAAGCAGGGGCAGGCATAAATCCAGCATTTGGTTTTGACATGTTACATGAGCAGTGCTGGTTAGTGGCCCAGAGCTGACAGCGGGTTCAAGATGTGGAATTCAGGCAGAGGTGACGTTTACAGAGGCAGATCTGGGAGTACTTTGTATACAAGTGCAGCATAGAGCCTGAGAGCCGAGGGGGTGAGAGCAGCTTCCTTACACTGGCCTCTGTGAAGTGGACAGACACTGACTCCAAATACCACACACATCTGTCACCCTTTGCAGCCTGATGGTTGCGCAGCCATATGGTGTGAAGTAGAGGAAGCAGTGCCTCGGATCCAGAGCCAGCTCCAACACTGGCCAGGTGGAGTTAACCTGAGACCCATCTGGGCTTGGTTGTGTCTTCTAGAAGAGTTCGATAAAATGGTCTTTCAGAGCTCTGCTGTTTCCTCCTCTGGCATGAGGAATGGTTGAGAAATCCAGTAGGATCCTGATCCATCATTTACATGAAGAAATGAGAGGCGCAACACTGGTCAACTGTGGGGCATTTCTCTTCAGGGAACAAGGACATTTAAACTTGTCAGAAAAGTTACAACAGTAATCCAAACACTACCGTCCCATATAATGTACATTCACATATGTGTGTAGATGCATGTAATATGTCATTTGTTTATTTTCTCTGAACTGTTTGAGTGTTTCAGGTGTTATATCTATTTAGCCCTTAAATATTTGAATATGAATGCCCTAAAATTAAAGGTATTCTTTTAAATAACAGTAAAATTAGCAAAAACAGAAAACATCATTTTGCCAATTATCCATTACAGCAAAGTTAAAAACAAAAACATGATTTAAATCCAGGATTATGCTACATTTAGCTGTCGTGTGTTTTTGGTCTACTCTACCACTGTGGCCTTAACACTTTGGAAGGTTACAAGCCAGGCAAGCTATAAAGAGGCCCTTGGTTCCCCCTAGAGACGTCTCAGGTTCAGGGTATCCATTTGGGAGGCATGGAAGGCTTTTGAGACTAGTGAGGTCTGGGGCTGGGAAGGTGGAGTGAACATAACAGAAAAGTGGGAAGTTCAAGGAAGAAAAGAAAGAGGCAGGGGAACCTGTTAGGTAGGGACTGGGCAGCAGAGGCACCCTAATGAGAAAGGCAGAGGCTTCCCCTGGTCGGGGCACAGTGTACTTCAGTACATCCTAAGCAAACACTTGGGCAAGAGAAAGGTCCCTCCCCTGAGTAGACTTATTCTTCCAGTCATGTCGAGTGTGGCTTCTGCACAGAGCCTAGGAGAGCCAGGCTGTTCCCATGTGTCTGCATATCATCCCTCGGTGACCTGAGAGATGTACATGGTTCTCACTTTAGAAATGGGGAAACTGAGGCCCAGGAGCACAGTCTTCTGTGCGGAGCCATCACTGAAGCCAGGGTCTGCAGCTCTGCTGTGCTGTTTGAGACCTATTAACAGGCTTCCTCTTCAACCAGCCTTCACTCTGCTCCAAACAAGACCTGAGTAAAGATTTAGCTCTGTTTCCATTCCTGTCAGTGACTGATACTTGATTAATGTTCGGGATTGCTGTCTTAGAGAACATCATTTTCGCAGATGCGAACACCAATTTTGCTGTTATTGAGGCTTCTGCCCCACTTCCTCCAAGTCAGCAAGCAGATTTGGAGGGAGCTGCAACCAACAGGGTATTCTCCATGGGTCCTGAAAGGAAGCGGAGCCCCCTTGGCACTGTACGCATTAATGACCGGTGGGTCACAAGTCCCTAGCACCCAACATGGGCACTACCTGCACAATCTCTGAATGGCCACTGGCTTCTGAAGTGAAAAAAGAAATTCTGAGTGATCATAGCTGTCCTTGCCATATTGCCCTGAGGGGCATAAACCTTAAAGAGCTGATGTTTTTGCCAGACAAGTGGTGATCAGAACAGCCTGACCTGCCCCCTTCACCCGCCAGAACTAGCACTGAGATTTGTTCTGTCACGCCTGCTGAGCAAGACAGCAGCCAGCTGCAGCACAAGGAATCGGGTTTCAAACCCAGCTTTGGCAGCTGTGCTGAGTGCCTGGCCCTGTGTCTGACACAAACCTTGGCTTTCCTCTCTTTGGTTCTTATTCTGACCCTTTACCTGCTCTTTATCCATGTGTCTCTCCAACTTAGTCAGTGTTCTATTGCTGTGAAAAGACACCATGACCACGGCAACTCTGATAAAGGAAAACATTTAATTGAGGCTGGCGTACACTTTTAGAGGGTTAGTCCATTATTGTCATGGTGGAAAGCATGAAGACATGCAGACAGATGTGGTGCTGGAGAGGTAGCTGAGAGTTCTACATCTGGATCTGAAGGCAACAGGAAGAATGAAAACCACACTGGGCTTGCCTGAGCATCTGAGACCTCAAAGCCCACCCCCAGTGACACACATCCTCCAACAAAGCTGCACCTCCTAATGCCACACTTTAGTGACCAAGCATTCAAATCTGTGAGTCCATGGGGGCCAGTCTTTTTTTTTTTTTTTAATTAAGAGATTTTCTATTCATTTTACTTGTGGGGGCCGTTCTTATTCAAACCACTGTGCTCCCACTCTTCCTTCCCTTTCTTCGACTGTCTTGGGAAAATCATGGAGTTTTTACTTTATACCAAGATCTAACATACATGCAGTTATGAGAGGCTGAGTCCATCAGCTCTTACCCTGACCAGGAGAGTGAGTGACCCTTCAAATACTAATGTGAAAAGCAATGAGCTTTTCACCTTGACCTCTGAAGGTTTGACTGCCCCTGACGAAGCATCTCTTCCTAGTTGGGTCTGGAAGATAAAAACAAGAAGTTGAGTTATGTGTAAGTAAGGAACCAAAGATGCCCATTAGGGGAGGCTGCGGGACCAGGTTGTATGAATGAGTGTGTATGTAGGAAGTGAAGATTTGTTTTTCAAAAGTGAAACAGTTTCCCCTGAAGGAGGACCATAGAAAAAAGTACTAATGGGTCTAAGAGCTCAGAGCAATGATTGTGGTGTGAATACCAAGTATTTGGGAACAACACCTCCCCACCCCCTGCCTCCAGGTGTAAGCTCTCTTGGTAGGTGGTGGGCATTTTTTGTACCTTTAATGGACTCTTGAGCCAGATCTCCTGGGTCCTCATCCCACCTCCAAATGTCTTGTTGCACAGCCCTGAGAAAGTGACTTCCCCCTTCTGTGGCCTCATCTTCTCCATTTAACGGAACAGACTTGCAATACTTAGATGACAAGGTTACTTTGAAAATTAAATGGCTCTGCCTAGGAAAGTGTCTGCTGTACACTGAAGACTAGATAAGAGATGTCACCTACCAAAGGATCAGGTTAGTGCAAAACTCAACTTCCGGGGATCCTGTAGAGAATTTATTTAAAAAACAGTGGGTCTTCTACCCAAGCCCTGGGAACTCTCGTACATTTATCCACCAATGGTATATTTTCTAATTCTCAGTTTTATGAACATTGATCCAATCTGTTGTCTACATTTGATATTGGTCTGTGCCCAAAGTCACATAGCTCAGTGGCAGAGCTGAGATTCTCATCCCTCATCATCCTCCAACTTCCCATTCCACCAGTCTCTTTGAGAAGACCCAGGTTGTCGTCCTGGCTCAGACTGCAAGGGAAAATTACTCAGAAAGATTTGTTTTGTGTTAATATGAATATGGGTCTAGGGGGATGGCTTAGTCAGGAAAGCACTTAAGGACCTGAGTTGCATTTCTTGGAACCACATAAAAAAGATGGCTATGGCACATGCCCAAACTGGTGAATTTCAGGCTAGTGAGAGACCATGTCTCAAAAGAGGTGGATGATCTTCCTGAGTATGACACCCAAGGTTGTCCTCTGGCCTATACACATACATTAAAAGGTTAAATAAATTAAACTAAATTAAATATGAATTCACAATCCATGGCCCAAACCAGTTGAATTTGAACATTTGGAGGTACACTTGGCCTTCTGGCCTTGAGAATGCTTCTGAGACTTCAGGGTACATTTAGATCTCCCGAGGATCTTGGTAATATATTCTCGTTCTCTGGATCTGGCTAGGTACTCTGTATTTATAACAGACTCCCCTTTGGTAGTGATGCTGGCCCAGGGACTGTACTTTGGAGTGTAGACCTGTGGCTTCAGGGTCCTCAAGATCTGCCAACTTGCCCCACTCTTTTGGCATCTGCTTTGCTGGGATGCTAGATTTGCCCTCGGTGGCTCTTCAGCAGTGGATTCCCCTGGAGTCTTTAGCAGAAGTCAGCTTCCTTATCTAAATTGTAAGTATCTTAACTGCAGAGGTCATTGTTTCAAAATCTTCCCCTTTGTCCTTCCTGACTCTACCTAGCATGAGGATCTCAAGATTTCTGACAAACGTTGCAAACTCTGTGAACAACTCTACATAGCTCTAATCCATTCAGAAAGTAGTTTCAATGTGTCTTAGTCAACACGGTGGTATACTAGCCCACAGCCATTCAGGGAGAAATGTGTCTTAGTGGAGACAGTGGTATATTAGGTCCATAGCCATTCAGAGAGAAGCTTGCTGTCAGGGAGGAAGTTATAGAAAAGTGCAAAACTCACTAGATCACATACTGATCATGAATGCATGATACTGGTCAAGGGCTGGAGCCAAATTGCCCAAGTTCAAATCCCAGCCCTGCTGCTAAATATCAGCAAATTATTAGACTTCAGTTTTTCCAGTGCCAAGCAAAAACAGACCAAAGCCATCAAGATGAGAATGATACCTAATTCACAGTGTTGTTTTGAAGACTAAACCAGTCAACCCATACAAAGGACCAGCACATGTGGTGCACATAAGTGCCGGCATGGCTGAGTGATTGGAGAGAGGACTGAGGACTCTGGCTTCCTTGAAGCATTCTTTGCATTTAGATGCCCCAAATGGAGACATGTGTTCTTGGCAGTGCAAACAGCAGTGGTGAAGGTGCAGGGGCGGACATGAAGCAGGGAGCTGCCTGACTGACACTACTGTCACTCCAAAGGGAACACTGGCTAGTGACTAAGAAGCAGTTGATGTCAACTGCAGAAACTTTCTGAAGGCCAAACTAAAGAGGTGAGATTGGGCCTTACTGTGGAAGCAGCAGAGTGCCAGCTACCAGAGTTTTAAAATGCATCTTGTCATATGAAGTTTGCACCGGGTGATTGTCATGTATCGATCACAGCCGCTCACCCTCTTCTGAGTAATTGTGGGTTGTTTCTTCATGTCCACTTCAGCAATTCATGTCCACTCTGTGGTTTTTGTGATGGCTTCTCTCATTGTCTGAGTGACCACTCAAAGCAATTAAGTGATTAAGTGACCTTGAACCAGGTCTCCAAAAGGGTCACGTAGTGTGAAATCCACCTAATCATTGCAGCCCGTAGCCTGTAGGCCATCGTTAGGCCACTCTTTGCCGGTATAGTCTCCTCTGGCCACGGAACTCTGTATTGACCACATGGAACCCACTCCTACTTTGTTATTAGTCCTTTTTCCTTTTAAATTCTTTTGTTTCAAGACAGGGGATTGAACCCAGGATCTATGCAAGCACTCTACTACTGAACTGTCTGTCCAGCCCTTGGTTTTATTGAAACAAGGTCACACTATGTGATTTCAGACTTAAGATCTTCCTGTCCCCGGCTTCTGAGTTCTGGGGTCACAGGAACTTGATCCCTAGAATAATATAACCAGACGATAGGCTAAGTTTAACTGTTCATTCTTATTCTCTTATACACAGAGGTTAGCAGGCAAAACACAGAGCTGCATGCCAGCATATGAACTGAAGGCCAGTTAACTCCCTTGCACAACTGAGGCTGAGGAATTCATCTGTAACATGAGGCACGAGGCATCTGTGTATCTCCCTGGCTGAATTAGCCCCGAAGAATGAATGAGTTAGTCCAAGTCGAGCAGTTAGCACATGTATATAATACACAAACAGTGATTATTATCAGCACAGAGGACACATTTGCAAAGCCTTGATCTGCAAGATCACAAAGAGAAAGGAGATGGCTCTCCCAGCTGGGAGAGGAGTGTGGGAGTTTATAAAAAGAATTGCATTAGGAAATTTATGGCAATAATCTATAGAAAGCTGCTTCTCTGGCAAAATGTAAGTTCCCATACTCAATACCGCCAAAGAAGCAAAACATCTGAATAGAGCAATAACGGTAAAATACATTAGAAAGCTTATTAAAGATACTCCTTCTAAAAGGCCTTCATCGTCTTGTAACTGGGCAGGAGTAGCCTTCAAAACCAAGGTCTGTTCTTTGTTATTCAAACTATTTGAGACCAGAGAATAAGATGAAAACCTTCCTCGATTCATTTTATGAAGCCAGCATGACCTGAATAATGAGGTCTAAAAGGAATGTCTCTTCCATCTCAAAAGCTTTGAGGCAAAAGATGACCCTAACAAAGAAGACTGAGGAAGGAAACAGACCAGACGTGTGCACCCGCAGCTTCTTCAAAGCGAAGCCCCTCTGCCTGGCTGCACTGGGGTCTCCTGGGAGCCAGGCCGTTCCTGCAGCTCCTGGTTGAATTTGTTTGGAGGAGAGCCAGGCTCTCAGTATGTTTTCAAGCTCCCTATAACCACTGCTCTAAGGTACCTGCCCAGAAGCCTGAAACTACATCACTTCAGCTCTCCAGCTGTTTGAGGAGTCTTTTTTGAAAAAGCTTTGGCATGGTCAGAGCTAAGAAGCCATGTCTTGGCTGCTGATGTACCAGCTCCTGTCAGAGCCTGAGGAGGGACCAAGGAGCTCAAATGCTCTGCCCCAGAGACTCAGCCGTTATGGAACTGCTCCTTTTCTCAAGCCCTGTGCTGGGAGCCCAGGCTCCTGCAGAGGAGGACCAGGAGAGCCCAGGGAGTTTTCATGTGCAGAATACAGTGAGATTTCAGCAGATCAGTCCATTACTGCTGCAAGGTGATGCAGCACACGTAGTAAGCAAGTCACATAAATAGTTAATGAGCAGGGTGTACGCACAGTTAATCGACATTTTCAGCCTCCTTGTCTGTACACAGTCCCCAGTTGCGACTTTCAGAGCACTGTGTGAGTGCTGGGAATTGAACCCGGAAAGGCAGCCAGTGTTCCTAACCACTCAGCCCCTCTCTCCCTTGTTTTGCAGTAAATAGTAATTATAAATTGACTTGAACAGTTCTTACCATATCAAGAATAATTAAATGAATGGACCAGTGATAGAGCTTTGATTCATTTTGTATGGAGCAACACAAGCCCTACACTGGCGCATTTCCACCACCTTCCACCGTAGTAGAGTAATCAGAAACCTAGCTGGGCTGTCCAGAGCCTCTGAATTTTAAACAGTGAAAGAAAGGGCAAAATGCCAAAAGGCAGTGGTCAAATCGGCCCGTGCCCATTGTTGACTTAACAGTGTAGCCACTGATGGAGTGGAGACAGTGGATCAGGATAGAAAACTTCAATTACTGAATCTGGGTGGTAAGTATATGTGCCTCTGTGTACTGTGCTTTTGTGTGTATTTGAAAGTTTTCCTCAAAAACAACAAGAAGCTATGGAACAGAGAGTTGGGTCTCTTCTATTCCTAGTGCAGTGTCCTATGGCCTCCCCACAATAAAGTCTGCCATGTCATCTTCTGAGAAGAATAATTCAAGCCAGTGTGCTGGCATGTGCCTGTCACCCCAGCACTCAGGAGACCAAGGCAGAAATATTACAAGTTTGAGACTAGCCTGAGTTACATAGTGAGACTGTCTCAAGACAGCAACAAAACAAAACAACAAAACAAAAACTACAAGCATGTTGGTAGAGAAGACCATCTGTTAGACTGTAGCTAAAAAGGTGCTGGATCCTGGACCCATGGGGACATCCCTAAAGAGGGCCTGGGGTCTCTACAAGAAGGCTCTGATGCTTGCAGGCATAGTGTGTTTTCAGTGGTGGGCCCAGAGTATGTGCTGCAAATAGACAGATACTGTCCGTGTTTCTCTAGGTGTGTTTAATGGTAGCCCAGGACATGCTGATCCAGAGGAAAGAAGGCTGCAGGATCAAATATGTTTTGGGTATTTCATCAAAAACTGTTTTAGCCCCTGTAAATGAGCACGCATAGAGGAAGGGTGAGTCTGTCTCCATAGCGACTGCACCAATAACGGCTGTTGGCCTTGCCTTTTCGGTTCATTCTGACAGTATTATGCATCCCATTGGGAAGAGGGAACATAAATGCAGAGACTGGAAAACTCCAAAGTTAAGCCTACTTGTGGTTCCAGAAGATATCTATTCAAATATGGATCTCTCATCGCTTGTTCTGTGACTTTCTGTTTTGTCCTACATTCATTGTCTCCCCGCTCCTTCTTCTCCCTTCCTTCTCCCTCTCTCCTCCCTCTCTTCTTCTTCCCCTCTTTTTCTTCCTCCTTTCCATGCCCACTGATCTCCACTACTGTTTGGAAGATTTACAATATCTTCCTTTTGAAGAGCTCCTGGACTGACCAGTGGTATTTACAAGTCAACTCTGAGGAATCTCTCATTTCCAATCACAATTGTATCTCACAATACCAAAGCCAGCCACATCAAGGATTTGTTTTAAAAAGAAAGAAAAGATGTTCCAAGGACAACATGTAGTGTACCAGAGCTGGCAGGTCCCCATCTGGGGCCCAGGAAAGTGGGGAAAGCTGGTGATCACTTGACTAAAGTGTTAGCCAGAGATTATTGGTGGTTGACTTAGTCTGCAGAAGGTAACCTTCACAGGCAGTGGGCTGCCCCTCCTGATTACTGTCCAACTGTGGAAACTTTGAGTGATGGCAGATTGCTCTCACCATGACAGCAGCTGCATGGTATCTGGGGCTCAGTGAGAAGTGGTCTGAGTTTGGGTTTGTTTGTTTGGGATTTGGGTTTTGTGTTTAACACTTGCTGGCAGAGAGTCTCTTCCATGTGTTTGGGACCTCACAGTAGAGAGAGCGCATCTGTGTTTGGATCATCTCCACCTCCTTGGACATTCCCAGCAGCACTGTGAGGTGGGGCTGGAATGAGGCCTTAAACCATGCTTACCAGTAAAAGAAACAAACACTCAGAAGTCAGTGGTTTTTCTTTCAGAGTCAAAAAGTTAGTCAGTGGCACATCTACAACTAAATGCTTAAATTCCCTGCAGTTGGGAGGATTATCCACCAGGACAGAGAGAGAAGGTGATGTTCCAAATACAGTCTTAGACATACAGTTTCAAGCCTTCAGTGTGGGCTCAAAAGCATTGGAGAGAGGGATTAGGTGGATGGGTGGATGGGTAGATGGGTGGATGGAGCACTTGAGGTCAGAAAATGGGTCTTAATTGCTTTTGTACCCCTTGTGTCCACCAATAAATATTTGCCTAATGAATAATCTACTTAGTGTACATAAACTTTAACATGAAGTCACAGAAGAATTTTCCAAAAATGAAATTTAAAATAGTCAGGGTCTCACTGTGTTGCCCAGGCTAGCTCCCACCCTCCTGCCCTAATCTCCTAAGTAGCTAGGACTACAAGCATGCACTTCTGCACCAGCCCTGAACATTAATGAACAGAAAGAAGAGTCTGACATGCACAATGTGATGATTTATCATCACTTAACGGCACACATTTTCCTCCGTCTGACTATTTTAAAAGATCATCCAGCTGGGGAGATGCATCAGTGGGTAAAATGTTGGCCATACAAGTGTGATGAGCTGAGTACAGTTCCCCAGAACCTTGGTACAGTAGCACTAGCCTGTTCTCCCAGTGTTCCAATGGCAAAATGTGAGGCTGAGATAGGAGACTGTCCAGAAACTCACAGCCCAGCTAAACCTAGAGGTAAACGCAATGAACAACAAAGCTGTTACATCTGAAAACAAGGTAGACGGTAGACCTGAGACTCATGGAAGTCCTGTGATCTCCACATGCTTGCTATAGCCTCCACACAGACACAGACAGGCAGGCACACACACACACACACACACACACACACACACACACACACACACCCCACAGATTTTTGAAATCCGCTTATTTCTGTAGTCCTTCCACAGGTATTATTGCATGTCTGCGACTGCCTGCTCTGCACCAGATCCTTTCCCAAGCACTGGTGAGACCACAAGGGACAAACACACAGTGCCCACTCTCATAAAATGCTCCTGTCTGCGGACAACAGAGAGTAAGCAGCTGAGCAGCCACCCCGTCAGTCCTGGGGGAGGGGCGGCGAAACCACTTAGGGTAAAAATGAAGCTGGCTAGTGATGAGGTGGTGGTTGCTGTTTAGCCACTAAGGTCCCTCTGATAGAGTGAAGCTTGAGCAGAAACTCAGAGTGGAGTAGGTGAGCCACATAGGGAAGCAAGCAGATGCAGAGGCTCCTGGGCAAGAGCATGCTCAGTAGGAATGAGTATCAACCAAGAATCCACTGAGGCAGACAGCTACAAAAGCTTAAAAGATTCTGAGCAGAGGCTGTGGAGATGGCTTGATGATTAAGAGATTTGCTGCTCTTGTAGAGGTCCTGGGTTCCCAGCACCTATAAGACAGTTTACAACCACCTGTAACTCCAGTTCCAGGGGATCTGATGCCCTCTTCTGACTTCTGTGAGCTCTATACACACAGTGCAAATACACACACAGACAAGCACTATACTCGTAAAACCCAAATAAATAAATGGTTTTTAATTCTGAGCAGAACAATGCCTCTAAGAATCAGTCATTTCTCCAAAGAGCCCAGTTCCTTTCATGGAAGAAAATCTAGGGATGAGGTATGTGCTCTGCCTCTGAGTGTTTAGCTTCTAGTCTTCCACTTGGCTGACAGAGCAGAGAAGTAAGTGTGTGTATCCTAACCCATGTGTCTATATCTATAAATAAATATTACACACCCATAGGTGTCTCTGAATGTCACTACCTATGTCTATATTAGTTAAACGGGAATTCATTCCAACGTCTCCAGCTCTAACCCATTCCCTAGGATCATTTGAGACTTTGCCCTTGCCTATCAGTAAATTTCTACTGCAAAAGTAAGAAAGCTGGCTGCAACCCCATGCTATTTATTTTCTTAATTGTTCAGTTTCAGTGTACACGAGTTGCAGAATCAGAGTCCTAACCCATGGGAACCCGTTTTATCGACTGTGGTGCAGTGCTTATGTGCAGGTTGCTCTGCCTTTAATTGTATAGACTGCTGTTTCCAGAGTTACTTAAGTCAGCCCTCTTTGGTGAGGCCGCTTCATACCCTTGTAATACAGTTAAATTCTCTTGTCACAGTCTGCATTCCTTCCTAGACCCGAGAGGACACTTTAATAATTTAACGTTATTTCTAGCTGAATAATAAATTCACAAAGTGCAGTTTCAGTGAGAAGCAATGTGGAACACACATTTCTTATCATTTTTCTTGTTTGTTTTTAATAAGCAATTCTTACATCACACAGGTAATTCATTAATGCAGCTAAAATCCCCTTTAATGCCACTCCAGGTTCAGTCCGGGTCCCAGTACAAATACTGTTATCAGCCTAGGATTTAGCTCTCGGGTCATTTTACTTTCATGTTTAAATCCATAGACATGGACCCACAGAAAATGTCCAGTGCCCAGGCTGATCTTGAACCCACTATGTAACTTAGTCTGTTCCTGAGCTCACAGCAATCCTCTGTGTCAGAGTGCTAGGACTACAGGTATACAGCAGCTCATCTGGCCTTGAATTTGTCATCACAAATGACAGTGTGACAGCTAATCTTCACTGTCAGCTTCACTGGAGTCTGAATCCTGTAGAAGACACACCTCTCAGCGTGCCTGTGAGGGTGTTTCCAGGGAGCTTTATGTGAGGAAGGACAGCCCACTTGAGCGTGGCTAGCACCAGCTCATGGGGTAGAGTCCTGGGCTGAACAAAAAGGGGGAGAGTAGAAGCAAACTGAACAGCAGCCTGACGTCTCTTTGCTTCCTGACTGCACAGCATGCCCAGCTACCTCACTTTCCCTCTGCTGCCCCCCCCCCGCCCCATGATGGACTATATTACTGGAAACTGTAAATCAAAATGAACTCTCTCTTCATTACGTTTCTCCTTTTGTTGTAGCAATGAGAAAATTAACTAATGCAGGCACCATGTATAACTTCTGGCACTTTGTTTTTTCTTTAAGCCACTCCCTGAGGATATATTTCAAATCTGTACATGACTATTTGTCTTGTAAATAGATTCCATAAATGGGTGGCTTGTTTGATAATGGCTGTGCCACCCAGTATTTCTTCAAGAACTGCTGGATTATAGAGATACTCATTTTAATTTTAAAAGCTACTGTCAAATTGCCCATCAATATACTCAAACTGAAGAAAAAAATCTTGTTCTGTATTATGTAGCTGAGTGGGACAGAATCAGATTGCTAGTTTTTAATTTGTCTGAATGTTCCTCTCTAGAGAATAGTAGCTAGGGGGTAAGACTCATTCTCTGTTATTTAAAAGAGCCTCATGCTGTGATGATTTCAAGTGCTTTTAAAATGTTAATAGTTAAATTGTTAGAAAAGGGGGTGGTGTGGTGTAACAGTCTCCTTGGCACTCAGTCAATTGATTCGGAATAGGGCTGCCACAACTGGGTGAATCTGCAGAGTTATTGCTTGATAGGGGCTCCTGATGCCTCAAGCACAGGTAGGCACAGCCAGGGAGTGCTTCACCCTTAGTGATCATTTCCTGACGTGGGCAGTGGGCACCCTTCTCCAGCTGGTCATTCAGTGCATTTCCAGAGGGCATTTTCTGAAGAGTTCTTGCGGTTTCTTTGTATACATGCTGACCACAAGGCATGAAGGCCAGCCCAAGGAGACATATGAAGGTGACCCCACATCTGCCCACAACTGGTCTTCTCAGCCTTGACTTCTTGCTGTGATTCTTGAGGGCTGGGGGCCATGTGGGTGATGCATTAGACCTGGGCCTAGGCCTGAGTCTATTCCCAGCTTCACTCCCATAGCCAGCTTTGTGCTCCTGGAATTGTTTCTCAGCTGATTGGGAGTTTAGGTGGATGTGTGAAGGCTGACAGCTTGCTACGCTGCAATTTAATCAGAGCAGGAAATGAAAGTCACTCAGGACACACTTGCGGTGATTAGTCAGGACCAGGCATGTGCTTCACATTCAAAGAGTTGCTTCCTTCAAAGGAGGATGCACCCTACCAACTGTGGGGAAACGGGCATGCCGTTAGATGAGAGGGGATAGACTCCTGTTTGAAAGTTTTACAGAGCACCATTTATTGGAACACTAGAAACAGGAGTATTGTCTCCCAATATCTTTATAATCTCTGCTGGCTGCAGGGTAGAAAGTGTAGACATGGAAGTGTCTGGTGATGGTGGCTTCTTCCTGTTAGTATTTTGTAGCTTAATTTGGAACAAGAAAAGGTGACCTGCCCGCCCTGTTCTCCCTCTCCCTCTCTCTCTCTCTCTCTCTCTCTCTCTCTCTCTCTCTCTCTCTCTCTCTTTCTCTCTGTCTGTGCATGTACATGCATGCGTGTGTGCACATGTGTGTGTGTGGGTGTGTGTGTAAAACTTTCTAGACCTTGGTAATGAATGGATTGAAGTTGTCTCCTCTCCATAGCTGTCCACGATCTGTGGGAGCAATGCTCCTTCCTGGACTGACCAACTGTCAGATGGTCTGGGTTTCTTGCTGAGATTGCCAGCTCCAGAGGTCTTACCCAGGACCAGAGGGAAGTGAGGCTCAAGGAGCCTACCCAGGCTGCGACAACTGTCCCAGGCAGCCCTCATGGAAGCAATAAAACTATCCCCTGGGGAAAAAAAAAGAAATTGTTGTCTAAAGATGTGTCCAAATCCTACCCACTTCCTACCCTTGAATATAACCTCATTTAGAAAGACAGTTTGCAGGTATCATGAGATAAAGATAAAGAAATACTGGATGGGAGTGGTCTCTAAGTTGGGTGACTGGTATTAGATCTCTGAAAGAGACCAGAGAAGTCGGCTGGAAAGATGGCTCAGCAGTTCAGTACTTCTGCTGGTCTTCCAGAGGACCTGAGTTTGCTCCCAGTGGCTCACAGAAACCTGTAACTCCAACAGGTTCTGGTATGCATACATGAGCACATATGCACGAGACATAGAAGGGTTCAGACACATATACATGCACATGAGCCTGAAACATAGAAGGGTTTTGACAATCATGCATGCTCACATGCATGTGTGACATAGAAAGAAGGCCACACAGAGAAACTGTAGCCTCAAACCCTGGAAAGGCAGGGTTTGCTGGTAACACCAAAAGCCAAGAAAGAGGCGTGGGACAGGTCACCCCAGACCCACTTGTTGCGGAATACTTTTTACACTGTGTTAAGATGTGTTCCTGTGATTGGTTTAGTAAAGAGCTGAATAGCCAATAGCTAGGCAGGAGAGACAGGCAGGGTTTCCAGGGAGAGAGCTGAAGAGGAGGAAGAATCTAGGCGTGCAGATTTTGCCAGCAGTCTCAGACCAAGTTGGACGTGCTGTACTGAGAAAAGGTAAAAGCCATGCAACATAGTGTAGATTAATAGAACTAGATTCATTTCAGTTATAAGAGCTAGCTGAGGAAAAGCCTAAGCTAAGGCCAAGCTTTCATAGTTAATAATAAGTCTCTGTCATTATTTGGGGGCTGGTGATACAAAGATAGTCCAACATGAAAGCTTGCTACATCCCTATAAGAGTCAACCCTGCTATCATCTTGGTTCAGATTTCTGACATGCTGGACTACAGAAGAACAGAATTCTCTTGTTTTTAGCCACCTAACCTATGGTACTTTGTTACAACAGTCCTGGGAAACTGAGATTTTAAGCCCATGTTTCCATCAAGTAGAGATTAAGTCCCTGTCTTCCAGGTCCAAATCCAACCTTCTCCTCAGGCACTACTTCTCCCATCCCAATGCACTCTGCAGCAGAGGCGAACACCCATGGGCTGTCTCAGCAGTGCACAGACACTGCAGCCTGCCAGAGCTAACCCTGGCACCCCATTCACCTGCCCAGCAGGGCAAAGCAGCAGTTTAGGTGGGGACTGAAATCCACAGACAAGCAAAATCAAGAGGGTTCAACTCCACACTCTGTGGCATTCACAGTGAAAAGGCTAAGGGCCATGATGCCAGAAATGCTTGTGCCAACCCAAAACACGTAGGGCTTGCCACCGAATGCACAATACAGAGTCCAGAACTTGGTCTTTACCAAATACTCAGTGGCCTCTTTCCTTGGCTGATGTTTGCCAAAGTATCATTCAAGACTCTCTTGTCTTCCATAACTTCATAAAACTATGGGGTCTTAAAGCTTCAAAGGCCTATGATGGATTCAGCACAGCTTCCCACCCATTTTATTTACAAAAATAACATCTGTTATTTGTCAAAAAATAATACAAACTTTTCCAAATATTTATTGAACATATATGGTGTGCCAGGAACGTCTCTAAGCACTCTGTGTGTTAGCATTTGCAATCATCACAGGAATGCTTTACCGTAGAAACTCTCATTATTCTCAATTTATAGATCAGAAAACTGGGGCACAGAGATGAAAGAAACTGGGCCAGAGAATAAGTTAAGCAAGTGGCAGAATCAGGATTCCAACCCTGATTGTCGTAACAGGGACCTTAGCCTTTCTGGTCGGCAAAGACTCCAGTGTCAAGGTAGAGCATGGGGGCCTGGACTGAGATGCCTAGAACCAAAGAGAGCCATAACTTCTTAATGTAGACCCAACTTTAAATACAAGGGCACACACATATGGACACACATGGGCATCCATGTACACGTGTACACACACACACACACACACACACACACACACACACACTTCCCAGTTTTATCTTCAATAATATCTGAAGGCAGAAGAGGCCCTGTGACTGAAGTCAAACATGTTCGGAGGTCATGGTGAAGAACACCTTCTTCTTGCCACAAGAAGAATTACAGCAGCAGTGAACAATGCAATTGGAGTATTTGGGAAAATGAGAACATAACTAGGAACTTCTATGTGTGCATACACACACACACATCTAAAAAGAGGGAACACCGGTCCTTCTGAGAGAAATGGAGCTCAGGGGTAGTCTGCCAGTTCTTGGTATGATGAAGAGTTTCCCAGAAGCCAGCTGGGTCTGTGAAGGGCGGCTGCAGTCAGCACTTGCAAGAAGTCCACAGCCAGCCATGTTGTCCTGAAAGCTGAAAACGCAGCAGAAGGGGGAACAGACCCTGTGGGTTGTGTCTGCCTGGGCAAAGCTGTGAGCCTGAGGCTGCCAGCCAGTCCCTGGATGTCTTCCAAGCTTTCCTCCCATTCTCCCCTCTGGGCTAGGGTGCTCATGGTTTCTATATAAGAAGGTCCCAAAGTAAAACACCTCAGCAATACCAGCATATGTCCTGTGTCCAGTTAGCTTGGGACAAGAGCACATTGCCATACAGCAAGGCCTCCAGAGTGCCTGTGGTCAGTGTCCTGTATAAGAAAGAGGGGAAGCTGGGTGGCAGTGGTGCACGCCTTTAATCTTGGCACTCGGGAGGCTCATCCAGGCTCATCTCCTTGAGTTCAAGGCCAGCCTGGTCTGCAGAGCGAGATCCAGGACTACACAGAGAAATGCTGTCTCGAAAACCGGGGGGGGGGGGGGGGGGGGGGGGGGGAGGGGAGGGAGAGAGAACTGCTCCATGGCTTCATAGCAGGTGCTAGTGACGACCTGCTGCAAGGTTCACTGGGCTCAGCATTCCAGGAATCATTCAGTTACTCCCTTCTTACCACTTTTCTCATGGAAACTGGTGGCCAGGGTGGAGATGAACAGTCAGATATTTAGGGTGACTTCCATACCCTGATTGCCACCCTGTGGCTCTCGTATGCCCTTTCTTGTGCCAGCCAACTGCCCACTCAGTGGCTCATGGGAAATGTAGGGTAGGCCCCCAGGCCCATGAAGTACTGTGACATCACCAGCCCTGGCCGGGCCGTTCTTTTGTGATGGTCCTGCTGTCCAGGCTTTTGGAATGGGGAAGGATTTGCTTACTAGAATTTCTGTGGGTCAGAGGAAGGCCACAGAAGGCATATACATGGAGCTGAGGAAAACTTCTGATAGCCCAAGGTCTGAGGAAAATAAAAAGACAACAGGGAGGAAATCTGGCAGTGACTTGGTCTGAGTGGAGAGAGGCAGGGTGATGCTTCTCAGCTTTCCCCAATGTTGTTTGGCAGTCAGGTAGGCAGAGTACTAATGAGTTTTCTAGCCGTGTCCCAAAGGCAACAGCTCCATTGAGGTAGAGAGATCTGTCACCTTGGGATTACATTCTAGAGAGATTAAGCAAGTAACCACTTGCTTTGAGCAAGACTCCTCTAGAAGGAACCTGGCCCAAGGGCTATCCTATCTACATTCATGATTCTAGGCTTAGCTGGGAGTATAGCTTAGTGGGTAGAGTGCTTGCCTGGCTTGCACAAAGTCCTGGACTTAATTCCTAGCACCAGATAAAGCAGGTGCGGTGGCTCATGCCTGTAACCCTAGATCTTGGGAAGTAGAGGGGGCACAATCAGAAGGTCAGGTCATCCTCTGCTGCATAGTGAGTTTAAGGCCAGCCTGGACTTCAGGGGAACCTGTCTCAAAAGAAGAAAATAAAAACAGAATCCTGGTTCCAGATTCCAGCTGGTGCCAGTAAGGTTATTTGAGCTTAAGATGTAGTAGAGCTTTGGTACAGAGCTAGAATAGAGAGAGAGTCTACAGTCATTCCAGATTTGGAGGAACCCACAGTCAGCAGCATGGCCTAAGAAACTGCCTTTCTAGGCACCAGAGGTGAAATCTAACAGAAAAGCATTTTAAACTGCACTCAGCACAGTAGGGTTTTCTCAACGCCACCCTTTACTGGAAAGTAGAAATCTCCAACAGCAAGTTTTCCACCCCTGCTTATGATTTTCCTCAAAGTCTAGAGTTTTGTCTTTCTTCTGTATATGGAGCAGTCGAATCCTAACCCTCTAATGCTTTCTCTGTTGCAGGTACAGGCCTTATTGAAACAGGTATCAGATTTGCTGGAAACATAATGCAGTCCTTCCTAGGCCTGCCCCTCCTCTGGGAGAAGGCATCTCTGCCCTTGTTCCTACTTCAGCTCAGGAGGCAATCTATGGCACAGTGAGCACCATAGGAATCTTTAGAACATGACCCAGTGAGCCATAGAGACTTGGATGACTGAACTTCTGCTTCTGTACCCTGTACTTCCCAAGTACTAGGATTACAGGCATGTGTGAGTTTAGGAAGCAAAAAAGCCAAATCTGGCCAGGAAGTCTGTGAATGGAGGTCTTACAGTGTTAAAGAGGTTCTCAGCCTTCCTAATGCTGCATCCCTTTAATACAGTTCTCATGTGGTGACCCCAACTATAAAATTATTTCATTGCTACTCTATAACTGTAATTTTGCTACCATTATGAATCATAATGCAAATATTTGATGTGCAGGATATCTGATAGATGACCTCTGTGAAAGAGTTGTTCGACACCCCCACAAATGGGTCTCATTGCACAAGTTGAGAACCACGTAAACAACATGTCTTACACAACTACCCAGAATAATGGTTTTGTCATGTGTGTCCCATCACCACCAGACCTCAGAGAGGTAGGTCAGGGTCTACTCCATGGGACCCTCCCTGTCTGAGTGTGGAGAAGGGTGAGTGTGGAGAGGTAAAGTAGGCCCTGTGATTGAGAGAAGGGGGAATGGATGTCAGCAGACCAAAATCAAAACTTTTCTGTCAGTCACACACCTTTCTTCCGCTTCATTTCCCTGTGCTTATCGACCCTCAGCTCCTGATTTTAAAAACCACCCCCAAAGTTCTCCACGTTAGCAGGCAAAGTTGACGAGCCCAGTGACCATTGTAAATGGGTCTGTTTCCTGATCTTTCTCATCTTGGAATGATGTAACATGGAAACAATTGATACCTGGTTTCATTCATCACCTTTCGGTGACATCTATCTTGTGCCTAGAGAAGAGATGGCTATGACTTCAGAGTCCTCCTCCTAAGACAGATCCTTTCGCTCCAGCCTCTATTCCTGGGCTGCAGCCTGCTCTCACTGCTTGGTTCTGTGCATCCTGTTTTATTTTTGAGTAATTGTAGCCTTGTCCATGCAGACAGAATGCCAGACAGGGACCTGGTCCCTTGGGTTGGCCTGGTGGAAAGTGGCCCCTGTCTCCTTTTTCAGTCATCACCCTCTACCTGCTCTCCCACCCTGCTGGCCCCAGTTTGTACTTCTACAGTGAACAGCAGGAATGCTGAATGTGAAGGTACTTCCCTGGCTGGGGAGGTCTGAGTCTGTGACAGTGGCCACCACTCTGGGGATGCTCAGACATCCTCAGGCTCCTGGCTCCCCTTACTGCTTCAGTCTTGTCCTCCCAGAAGGAGAAACAGATCCTGTCTTTCTGGTTCCCAATAATCACTTGCCTCATTCTGGGTTGTACCCAGGAACTCAAAATTCAGACATTGCAGCCTCCACTTCAGACAAGAACTCCTGGAAAATGCTCCGCCCAACCTGTGAACACTGGAGCTGGACATCGGATATTCTGTCCCATCCAGGTGTCTTCTTATTGGTTAGCAGCAAGAGAGAGCAGATGCCAAACAAAGGTTCAGACATAAGTCAATCTCCAAAGCCACCTGTCATTTGTGTTTGTGCAGCTGCCTTAAAAGGAGACGGTAAGTTAAGTGAGAAGTCTAAAAATCTGATTTAGCTCTTACTGTCCCACCCATCTTCACCACATCAATGAGCTGCTTAATGGCTGACACTGACATTCCGTAGTTGTAAGTCTTATTAAGCTGGTTATGGTTCAACTTCTGATTTTAAAATAGTAATATTATGTTGCGTGGACGGGCACACATCTTTGATCCCAGCATGCAGGAGGCAGTGACAGGTGAATCTCTGTAACTTCAAGGCCATCCTGGTCTACGTAGTTCCAGGACTGCCAGAACTATGTAGAGAGACCCTATCTTAAAAACCAAAAAATAAAATAAAATAAGTAATATTCTTAATGTTCCACAAAATTTTTACAGATTATTGAGGAAAAGGGAATACACTAATTAAAAAATGAGTGTGAATAGGCAATTCACAAGAGATGAAATTCAAGTGACCAATTAACGTGAAAAATGTTCAACCACACTGGCAACCAACACCAAAAATTAAAACAAGCACAGAATAATTTTAATCTGATAAAGCGACAAATGTGTATGAATTAATTTTACCCAATTTTAGCAAGAAGTAATTCAGACTCTCTCCCAAGCCAGCAGGTACATAGACAGGGATCCCAATCTATTGGGTCTAGGGCCTGGGATTTATATAAGAAATTAAACAGGAATATGTATGTAGAGGACCGCTTCTAGTGGCCAGCTACGAGGACTCATGTCTGTAATCCCAGTCCTCAGGAGGCTGAGGCAAGAGGACTGCCTAGAGTTTGCAGCCAGCCTGCAAGAAAGAGTGAGACCTAAAAAAGCCACCACAGAATTACCCTTACAGCAAAGGCGTGCGACAGGTGTCAGTGCCAAGCACACACTGCGGCGTACTTCGTAGTAAGTAGTATCTAAAATAACATTTTTAAAAGCATTAACATAAAAATGTCTGTGATGTAATACAAAAAGGTGGAAGGGGTATACTCAGTCCAATTACATTTATTTTTATTTTATTGAAGTATATGTGCCTTATGCCCACCTGTATGTATATCTACACACCAAACGTGTGCTTGGTGCCTGAGGAGGGGGAGGGCATTGATGTCCTGGATCAAGAGTTACAGATGGTAGTGAGTTGCTATGTGTATGCTGGTAATCTAACCTAGGTTCCCTGGAAGAGCAGCTGGTGCTCTTAACTGCTGAGCCATCTCTCCAGCTGTGAACACATTTTTAAAATTATGTACATATAAAAATATCCTTGAGACTTGGTCTCATGTAGCTAAGAGTGAACTTGAATTCCTGATCAAAAGTTTAGACTCCACAATTTCTCTTGTAGAAATTTCATTTTATTAAATATATCTTTCTTTGAGGTATAGGAACTAAAATAACTACAAAATCCCCACTTCCCCGCAAAAGTCATTAAAATATAACTTATAAATTTAAAGAAAACCGTGAAAAAAAGAACTACCTGCCTCTACCTCCGAAACCTGAGATTACATGTGCTGTCACACACAGTTTCTATTGTGTTGGAGTGAAGCAGGGACCATGGAGGATGCTGCTTGATAGCTGGGTCATGCTTAGCTAGATTTTGTATAGCTCTCTTGCCCAAGAATGGTGCAGTCCAAATCAGCTTAGCTCAACTATGTATATTAATAATCAAGACATACACGCAGACTAGTCTGATGTAGGCAGTTCTTCAGTTGAGCTCTCCTCTTCTTCTCCCTTCCCTTCCCTCCCCTACCCTTTTCCGACAAAGGCTCACTATAGCCCTGGCTCTGGCCTGGAACTTAATATCTAGACCAGGCTGGCCTTCCACTCAGAGAGCCACCTGCTTTTGCCTCCCTGGTTCTGGGATTAAAGGCCTGTGCCACCATGCCTGGCTTAACCAAGTCTTCCCTTACCAGATGACCAGGCTGTGCCAAACTGACAGTTGAGGCTAACCAGGACAGATACCATCAACCCAGGGCTTTGTGCGTGCTAGGCAAGCACTGCCAAATGAGCTACAGCCTCAGTACCAAAATGTTTATTTTTAACCAAAATGGTTCAGGGACTGGGTGATTTTTATTTTCTTTCTTACCACATCTAAATTTTCTAAATCTCTATTATACACTTGATGTTTTTATAATTCAAAATTTAAACTAAAGGGGCTAATAATTTTACGTCAATGCCAGAGTTAAGGTATTTCAGAATACACTTTGGTTTGATGTTTATGTGCTTGTGCGTGTGCATGTGCGTGTGTGTATGTGTGTGTGTGTTCTGAGTCAGAATCTATATGGAACAGTATATCTTTTCAGAAGTCTTCAAATGCTGAAAATAATAATGAAAAGAACAATGTCTGTTCGGGTTTCATTTTGCCACCTACACCCTTTTATCGAACATTCTTCTCACGGATATGAAGAGTCACTACTGGGTACCCCAGTGGGATTCTTATGTATATGATGCAGCTCACATTACATTTTTCTTTATCTTTAAAAAAAAATCGTTTCACTTCCACCCGTACGCCTTCTCCTGATTGAAGGGCAAACTTCGTGATGATATCTGAGGGTAGGGTCAGCTTCAGATGACTCATTTATGTGTCATAAATGTCCTCAGAGTCTTACCTCTTCCTCTTCCCTGTCCCTTTCACTCTTGTTTCCTGTTATTACCCACTATTTGGAGGAGGATGGTGCGTGTGTGCGCGTGTGTGCATGTGTGTGTTGAATCTTGAAGCCAGACCTTCAGGCACCCGCGACATGTGCTCTGCCAGTGAGCTCCCCTGTCCTGCCTGTGCCTTGGGCCTCCTGTGTCTGGTCAGCATGGTCCCACCACTGCAAGCAGCAGCGCTGCTTCACATGGCTGGAAATGGAAGATGTTTGTCTCAGGAAGGACCGAAGTGCCGCTTCAAAATGTGGTCTGTTTCTAGCCAGCGGGTTGCGCCATTCTGCCTTCACCACCTCTGGGGATGCAGTGAAGGAACGTAAAGCATGCCGAGAGCAGCAGTTACCAACTGTGACTGGGTAACAGATGAGGACCAAGCAGTTACTTAGGTATGAATTTGTTTGGTTCATGAGTGAGCATCACTATCCTCCCCAACACACACTCAATTTGTAGGTGGAACTCTAAGTGGGTCTGTAGTGCATCTTTAGGCATTGTTTGTATAGTTCATTATCCCAGTCAGCCAAGCCAGAGCCTTAGTTTGTCAGACAAAGGGGTTCAGGATCACACTATGCTAAGACATGATAGGAAAGGATTTCAGAAAATGTGGGTGCTCTCAGAAAGACTGTGGCTGCCTCTTAGGGAGTGTTTTCCTGAATGCTGCGAACACTGCGGGGTTGGCTTTTTTGGTGCTCCTGTGGTCTTCAGAAGGTGACATTATGCTCCCATTCCCAGATGAGGAAGATCATGAGCTTGTAACCATTGCTGGAGCTAGTTTGTCATACTGCAGTGCCCCCAAGACATTGTACTGTGTAGTAAAATAAATACCTCAGTTACATTTGCACTGTTCTATTATCCAGTAATGGGCTGGGGTGTAGCTTAGTGTTAGAGCACCTGCTGAGCAAAGGCAAGGCCCTGGGTTCCATTGCCCACCTTCACAGAAAGAGAGAGATAAAATACATTTAAACCAGACATGGCAGCTCACACCTGGAATCACAGCAGTTGTGAGTACAAGAATAGGTTCAAGGCCAGTCTGGGCCACATAGAGAATTCCAGGTCAACCTGGACTACAGATTAAATCCTTATTTGAGAGAGAGAGAGAGAGAGAGAGAGAGAGAGAGAGAGAGAGAGAGAGAGAGAGAGAGAGAGAGAGAGAGTGCTAAAGGGAGAAAAAAGCTGGGGATGTGGCTTAGTTGAAGTGTTAGCCTATCATGCTTCAGGCCTTGGATTTAATCCCCCACACTGCATAAACTGGGTGTGGCAGTTCACACCGATGATCCCAGCACTTGGCAAGTTTAAGGTGGAGGATCAGAAATTCAAAGCTTTCTTTGGCTATATAGTGAGTTCAAGGCCAGCCAGAAGTGCATGAGACCCTATCAGAAGAAGAAAAGAGAAAAAAGGATTTCTCATTCAAGTTGCCCTGATATGCATCAACACATTCTGCCTCTAGCAGGGTTAGGAAGAGAGTTTGTAAGTGAGGCACAGGAACAGAACCCCAGCCCTGAGGGGTGGGAGGGACTGTGTGCTTCCTGCTGGTGCTTGGGAATGGCACTGCTCCACAGCCCAAGGGCTGTGGCCCGGGTTGCTGAGGCCCTGCTGATGAGCACCTGTGTGAGCCTCTCTGCACTTGTGTTCTCATCGTGATAGTAAGGATTTACAGCCACTACAGAGTTGTGGGATTAGCTGAGCAAAGCCAAGTGAATGACTTAAAATTGATAGTTCTCCATCGGGGTTTGCTTTAATTAGTTACACATAAACCACCGTGGCCTGGGCTGAAGTGTGCTGGTGTTGGACCCAGACACGTTGAGATCTTGTCTGGGATGCTTCCCTAAGCACTGGGTGTCCTGAACATGACCAGGTCCTTCATGTCTGTCCAGGCAGAGGGTTGCTGGACACTTGGATAGCATCTTGCTGTGGGGACAGCAAATTGCTTGGATTCAAAGGTTTCTCCCCGGGGGGCCTCCTGATTTGGGAGTCTTGAAGATGTCCTTGGGCATCCTGGGCTGTGCCTGCCATAGTTCAAGCAGGGAGCCAGTGACAAGGTCCTGTGCTAGCCAACCTGTCCCCCTTTGGCCCTAGCGTACCTGTATTACCACGGTGCCCGCCACAGGTCAGAGGCTTCAGGTATAGCTTCCTTTCCCTGGCAGCTTGCTATTTAACTCCCACCTAGTGAATCACGAAATCCTCTTGCTGGAATATGATGCAGAGTGCTGGCAGTTGTCCATGGGACCCCTGGGCAGTAACCCCAACCACCTCACTATTTGACTCCTGTGGAGACACTGGCTTCTGGCAGAGGTCCAACACGCACACTCTGTAGTCATTTCCCTCAGCCAGCCTAGCACCTTGTTCAGTGGTAGCTCCATAATTAGACACTGCTGCTGAAGGGTGATCCATAGGCCAGACACATTGATATCATCAGCCCTATCCCTGGATGTTCTAAGATGTACATTTTGTTATTTATTCAGGAATGGGAATAATAATACTTGGGAATTTGTTCAGGCCAGAAGTTGACAGTCACCTGCATAACAAGACAGTTTGTTATACACAGTTCCCGAGAGGTGGGGCATGCTATGCCTGCAGGTCCATGCAGGAAACCAGTGGCTCCACTGAGAGGCAAAAGGGGAAAACAAGGCAGAAGCTGTCGTCTCCACCAAAAGGAACAGGCAGGGCAGAAAGAGCTGGGTTAGAACTGACTCATGTGAATTATTACAGCAGGCTTTTAGTGTCA
Source organism: Onychomys torridus (assembly GCF_903995425.1). NCBI lineage: Eukaryota > Metazoa > Chordata > Mammalia > Rodentia > Cricetidae > Onychomys > Onychomys torridus. Next base: position 2,419,732 of record NC_050456.1, read on the forward strand.
AGGCTGTCCCTCGTTATCTGGGACCAGACCTTGGGGATGATTAGAGGAGAAAATAGGGGCCCAGAGTGTAAGATGGATGGAGCAAGCAGCCGAGGGTTAGGACTGTTAAGAGGAGGTTTGCATGTGCCTTCACACTTGCAGGGCCGTTTTAACCTTTCCAGAAATTCATAGTCCTGGGCAGGACAGGCTCTAAGATGACAAAACATTAAAAATAAAGAAAGCCAAGCCAATATGATGAGAATTCATTAACCCACTGATTCCAAGGCTATTTTTAAATAAGAGCTTTGGGTAAAATTTGAGAAGCCCAGCTCTAGGGTACTGCTGTGATTTTGGGTATTGTGTATCCTAAGTTCCTTCGTACAATTTAGAACAGTGATGATTGTGAAACTAAGGATATCCCAAAAGGCCTGAACCCTTAAATGGAAAGCAAAGAGAATGCCCTACCATGTTCCAGTGCCTTCCACTTCTTGGGTGTGTGCTAATATTCTTTTGATTATTATGAATGGCAAGCATCCCAGTTACATTCAGTGTGCAAGCAAATGACACTGTTTTTGTAGCAAAACAAATTTACCAGATCATCAGAAGCTAAAGATAAAAGCCAATGTTTGAATCTCATTTCACAATGGAAAATTTAGTCAACAAATTATTCAATGATACCCAAATTTCATTCACCATGAAATGGGTAACCCTAAATTTTTGTGAGAGGCAAAATAGCAATAATAATAGTAGTAGTGGTAGTAGTAGTAGTAAATGTGCACACACACACACACAGACACGCACGCACGCACGCACACACACGTGCGCTGTTGACCAGTGTGACTCACATTTATCATTGCAAACAGATGCTCAGCTAGGAGTCCTGCCTGGTACTTGGAGATGGATGAGGCAGTTAGCTACACTGAAGGGACAGGAAGAGGTGCCTGAAATCCCAGGGTTTGGGAATAGGAAGATGTGAGATCATTTCATCAAATTCTTTTTGTTATGTTTTGTTTTATTCCTGCAGTGCTGGGGACCAAACTCTCCAGACCCTCCTATTAGGCAAGTGCCCTGCCACTGAGCTGCAGCACTAGCATCCTACTCACTCTCCCATCTTTTAAGGACAATGACATGGAGGCCGAGGAGGATGGCATCTTGCATGGGGCTCTGGGACTCTAGTGCCAGGGCAGGACAGCAGGATTCAGGGCCAACCATTCCCCAAAGCTCTGTGGAGTCTCCCCTCCCCCTGCTTCCTCCCATCTCGCTAGAGCACCTCCCTCCTCCTACATCAAAGCCAAAACCTTGTACTCAGTCTGACAGTGCTGACACCAGCAGCCATGGATTTTATTTCTGTGCTTTATTTATTTACACCGGCCTTGTTGTAAAAGGATTTAAAGCTATTTGAAAGTTGCAAACAGCAGAACTGGATAGAATAAATTGCAAGTAACCGAAAAAGATGAGATAAAGGAACACACAGTGTGCAGAAACCTGGCCATTGACGGCCTGCACTTGCTGTGGGGTGTCTGACCACAAAGTTGGGGAGATTTTTGTGCTTACATTTCCTCTCCTTCAAACTTCAGCTGATTTTGGGGGGCTGGTTTTAGGACATCTCCCACTTTGGTGACACAGATTCTCTTTGAGATGGTGAGGGGGGTCATACGTGCAAATTTGACTGGCCTTGTGGTTGTTGCAATAGCAGAGGTGTTGTTATAGCCGTTCAAGCAAGAACACAGAGCTGGGTTTTAAAACCTTCAGAACCTTCAAAACATTAGTGTCTTGAACAGATGGCCTTGACTCCCTTGCTGTTGTCTCCTCTTCTTACACAGTGTGTTTCTCTTTTCTTGTGGTGCTAGGAATTCATTCCAGAGCCTCTTGCCTCCTAGGCAAGCTCTCCATCACTGAGCCTTCTTGCCATGTTGGTATTCCCTACAGGCTGTGAAGAGGAGGCTTAGAGGTATCCAGGACCAGTGCCCAGGCCAATTCCCACTGCCTGTGCATCCATCAATCCTCTGGGTCATTTTGACCTCAAGTGTAACAATTCATGAGTCTAGCTTTCTCAGTGCTATGACTTGTCCATTCAGAGAATGAATTTGTTCACCCAGCTCTCAGGACTCCTGACTTGCTCACAGATAGGCCTTAGATGAGCAGCCTGATACCTTGAGTCTTGATCTTACAGTCCAAGCCCTGGTCTGGGTCCTTTTTCAGTCCCGTCATGGATTCCTCTGCTGCAGAAGAACCAAGCCAACCCCAGCCAGAATGCTAGGATCTGAGATGGCTCTGGCCTTGGATACATTTTGAAATGTGTTAGATCCAAGGTGCTAAATACTTTGCACAGCCCAGGATGATAGTTCCATTCTGTGCAGAATTATCCCATCTAAAATGCTAGATGCATTCCTGCTGATAAACACTGTTAAGAAGGCAAGGAAACTAAATATTTACAGTTGTACAGTATCATCAGGACAGTCATCTGCAGGCTTCTTGGTTTATACCCAAGAGTTTACTGAGAGCAAATCACTGAATTATTTTTTATCTACACAGAGTGGTCAGAAAGAATTACATTCTCCAGGGTCAGGCTCTGCTGGGAATAGTTTATTTCATTAGGCCAGAGTCCCACAGTCTGATCAAGCCAGAGCTCTCCTTGGATCATTTTTGGTCTGTATCTGAGTTTCAGTGTCTTCTTAGCTTAAGTGGACAGCCCAGAGTTAGCAAGGGCTCTGTGAACTGCCATTCGTGGTACACTGTGGACACCAGAGAGATGCTGATGCCTGGCACGGTACTTTTGAGCAGGAACCGGCTGCATTTGGAAACTGAGCACTCAGAATTAAATAGTCTATTGCCTCTCATAAAACACCAACTATGACACTCTTAAGCTTAAAAATCATTTTAAATTCAGTGACTAAGAGAAATAATTAAGGTTAGCTAGCCCTCAGACCCCTGGAGACTGGGGCTTGCTGACCCTGCTTTTTCTTTTCCTTTTCTATAGACTGGCTAATTATTTCCTGATTTATTCATTCATTGTCTAACACACTCTGAGTGCCTGTTAGTGCCAGGACTGCAGTGAGGTCTTCCACGCCAGCTCTTTATGGTGTAGTGAAGGGCAAGTCCACTGTCAGTACAGAGCCAGTGCAGGATTGCAGTGGAGGTGAGCACAGTGTGTTCTTTAAGAAACGGTTTTAGCTGGGCAGTGGGGCACACGCCTTTAGTCCCAGCACTCAGGAGGCAGAGGCAGGTGGATCTCTGAGTTTGAGGCCAGCCTGAGCTACAAAGCCAGACAGCCAGAGATACACAGAGAAACTGTGAAAAAAAAACCCACATACAAAACAAAAAATGTTTTAGGAACCAAGCATGATGACACACACCATTATTCCCAGCACTCGGGAGGCAGAGGTGGGGAGATCTCTGTAAGTTTAAGGCCAGCCTTAGTGTATTCCAGGCCCCCAGGGCTACATATATATTAAGATCTTTCCTCAGAAACACACAGAATATTTTATAATTATTATTGCATGTATTATTGCACTTACTATTTTATGGTAGGGGTGTGCGTATACTGTGGCGCACAAATAAAGGTGCCAGTCAGTTTGCCCTTTCCAATATGTATGTCCCTGGAATCAAACTTAGATCATCATGCTTGGCAGCAAGCACCTTTACCAGCTGAGCATCTCACCCACCTAAGGAAGTCGATTTCCTGTGAGGCCAGGCAGAGGTGCAAATGGCAGGAATCCACTAGGTATCCAAAGTGTGTTAGTGTTAGAGCTGGGTCATGCAAGCAAACAAGGTGTTAACCAAGGTAAAAGATAGACAGGCATTCTGCAGAAAAGCCACCACTGTACCAAGTCACAGAACACACAGCACAGGACTTACTCGTCTGGATTGGCAGGCAGAAAGGGTGTGTGCAGGAAGAGTATACATGGAGCCCGAGTGCCTGGTAGCCTGGAGACACGGAGCAATGTCAGATTCCCTGGAACTGACTTAATCTCCAACTCTAAGAGGTCATTAGATATCTTTGACCACACGCCAATCAAAATAATTAAAAATGAAAGAACTAGTAAGTTGGCTCCCATGTTCCAACATCCATTTCCCAAAATTTCCTCCCTCCAAAATGCTTTTGATAAAATATGTTGAAGTACCAACAAAAGATATGCATAGCATAAAGTAAGTAAATAAACATGATCGCAAATCCTGGGACTTTGGCTTTGTGGTAGAGCCCTTGTGTAAGGCCCTGTATTCAATCCCAGCATGGGGATCAGGGACATGGAAGAGAGGAGGGTGGCAAAGGAAATACTATTCAATTTCAGCATGTTTGATTTTTCTGGTTATTCTGAGTAGGGTAGCACTGGAGCATGTACTCCAGCTTGGAATCTAGTGGACCTAGCTTTACAGACTTAAGTTTTAACTCTCTGCACCTGAGTTTGGGAGTGGTAATACCAATCTGTATTATCAAGAGGATGAAATAATGTAATTCCAATGATATTATTATTATTTAATGATTTTTACAGTACTAGCTTAACCCAAGGCAAGCAGTAGACTATGACTGTAAAAAATCTGTTGTCACTAACAGAATGAAAAAAATCACAGATAACATTTAGTTAATTAGAGTGTAGAAGTGACAGAATTCTTATTCATTTAACATATCCAGTAGACAAACCTGTATTACTTCTTAGGAGGAGGGGCTTATGAACTACATTATTAAAGAAGACAGAGGCTCAGGATCTGATAGAAAGAAAAATGCATGGAGGGACCCCTCCCTAACTCTACCCATTTCACATTCACCTGTTTGTTGTGCACTGACCTAACGTGCTTTGGCCAAGAGGAACTCAGAATATTTCAGTAGAAAACAGTTGCTACATAAAAGGTTCAGAAGACTGACATGATGAGGGTTTTGGCTTCTCTCTGACCACCTTACTACCAGGTTTAATGAATGTGGAGGTAGGCTCATTTCTGCTACAAACCTGGGAACTTATCAACTAACAATTTCACAAATACAGACATTTAATTCAGTCTGCTTCATAGGCATGATAAAGGTCCAGCCCTCCTAGTAATTCCAATCATGCTTTGCACAGAAGGTCCATCAGAGGAGCTGTGGAAATACTCCAAAGAGAAGCACTGCTTTCTGAGCTCACACAGAGCTCTAGAATAGTCCTGATTCAGAGCCATTCCAAACCTTGATGGATTTGTTCTTGTAGCGATCTGTTGATACAAGGGAAGGGAATGACCTTAAGAGCTTCTGAAAAGGCCTTTATCTTGAATACCTTTAATTTTACCAATAAAACACCATTTCAAGTGGGCATAGTGGGGGGCACACCTACAATCCCAGTATTCCATGGGTAAAAGTCTGCCTGAACTACATGAATGTCTGTCTCAAAAATTAATAGATAAACAACCCATTTCTAGTATTCACTATACTGTGTCATGAGTTTCACCAGCAAAACATATAGTGTTGGCCAAAATGCAGAAAACCCTAAAGAAGTTACATTGGGACTGTGTCCCATTTTTATTACTTCCAGGTGCCTACTTCAGACTTGGTTAATTCTTGAGACAGTGGAAACTGATGTCCCAAAGATGAAAAGCCTGGCCTAACTTTCTTGTGTCCATCCAATAAATAACAAGAAGCTATAGTAAGCTTTTCTCCTTGGCTTTTGTCTATACTTATTTTCATACTCTAATTTTAAAAACAAATTATGAGTATTGTACCCCTGTCCCATTTCTCTTTACTACTCATAAGATATGGCTTCAGTGTGTGTGTGTGTGTGTGTGTGTGTGTGTGTGTGTGTGTGTGTGTGTGTATGTCTGTGTGTTTCTTGACTATAAAGCTGAGTTTCTCTGGGAAAGCCACTGTTTTGACCTGTTCCCTGGGTGGGGCCTATCCACTCAACATCTTTTGCTTTCAAAAGTATCCGGTAAGAATGTAGCTGGAGTGCTTCTCTCCAGGTCCCACCAAGCCCCAGCAGTCCCACAACCCACGTATAAAATAATCACTCAGACATTTATATTACTTATAAACTGTATGGCCATGGCAGGCTTCTTGTTATCTACTTTTTTATCTTATATTAATCTATAAGTTGTCATGTGGCTCATGGTTTACCGGTATCGTACATTTCCCTTGTCATGGCAGCGGCTGGCAGGTCTCGTAAGCAATATAAGTCTCTATATGTTTACTTGGTTGGGTCTGAGCAGCTGTGGGTCTGGCAGGTGAGAGAGATTTGTCCTGACAGTGGGCCAGCAAGGACCAAAAAAACTCTAGCTACATAAGAACAATAAAATTATATGGCTTCCTATTTCTAGAAAGACTTTAGAAGGCTAGAGAGGTGGCTCGGTGATTAAGGTCACTTTTTGTTCTTACAGAGGACCTGGGTTCAAGTCCCAGCACCTATTTGGTGGCTCACAACTATCAGTAACTACACCAGAAATCCAACACTCTTCTGTTTTCCTTGAGCTCCTGTAGGCACATGGTACACACAAACTCATGTAGGTGCACACACATGCACATAAAAATAATAAATCTTTTTGAACAAGAAAGATTTTAGTGCCACATATTCAAAAGGACAGCCAAGAAAAATACAGTGTGGATCCTCTGTCTAATGGTCCTCAAATGTGAGTTTGGACCAGTTGCCCACCTGAGTAAATCTTGGCTTCCTTCTCTATAAACAGAATAATGACCTCACCTGCTGCAGTGCCGGCATGTAGTTGGTTCTGAGAAAGTAACAAATATCTCATGGATGATCATGAATGTTGAGAGGAGAACAGGACTAGCTGGAGCTAAGGGTTATTATTTATTTATTTATTTATTTATTTACTTACTTACTTATTTATTTATTTATTTATTTTTACCTTCAACCAACATTGTTTTACCCCAGTGTGGTAGTGAATGCCTTTCATCCCAGTACTAAGAAGACCGAGGCAAGCAGATCTCTTTGGATTCAAGACCAACCTGGTGTCTCCAGCAAGTTCCAGGCCAGCCAAAGTTACATATGGAGACTTGGTCTCAAAACAAAACATGTTTGACTTGAATTCACTCTGCTGCACAAACTTGTAGCTAGAGTTTTCCTGCCTGGCTCACAGTCAGGACAAATCTCTCTTACCCGCCAGTCCCACAGTCGCTCAGACCCAACCAAGAAAGCACACAGAAACTTATATTGCTTATAAACTGTATGGCCGTGGCAGGCTGCTTGTTATCTACTTTTTCTATCTTAAATTAACCCATTTCTATTAGTCTATACTTTGCCACATGGCTTGTGGCTTACCAGTGTCTCTACATGTTGCTTCTCATGGCGGCGGCTGGCGGTGTCTCTCCAGCCTTCTACTTCCCAGAATTCTCTTCTCTGCTGTACCGCCTATACTTCCTGCCTGGCCACTGGCCAATCAGAATTTTATTTACACAGAGTGATATCCACAGCACTTCCCCTTTTCTTTTTTTTTTTTTTAAGGAAGGTTTTAACTTTTACATAGTACAATTACATATAACAAAACAATTATCAAGCAAGAATTACAGTTACAATATTAAAGAAGATATCCTATCTTATATTTGTGAGTCTAAGGTTTTATATCTAACTTATCTTGTATCATAACTGAGGAAATTATAACTATCTAGTCTTCAACCACATCAAAGACATCAGAAGGATTTAATATTACCTGAGAACCGGGAGAAGGATGCAAGCATTTTTCGGGAGTCTTGCAAGAGTAGACAGAGACAGCTGGCAGCCTGGACAGTCCTTTGTAAAGTTGGGGCATTTGTCTTCAGCCCACAGGGCTAGAGTCTCTCGATCACTTCTCTCAGTGTCCTGTAGAATGTCTGGCAGTTTCCTCTGCGAAGCAGGAACCTGAAGGACCATTTTGTCAAGCAAAGTTTAGTGGTTACCTTTCTATGGGTCCTGCATGTCCAGTCGATCAAGCAGTCCAGGCAAAAACAGTTTTTTGCCCAAATGGTTATTTTTGCCAAGGTGAAGATAAACTCCATATGAAGTATCTTCAATGCCCATTCTCCTCTCTGAAATAAATAGGTGTTGCCAGGAGCAGCCATGTCTCACTGTCCAGAAAGTCTAAATTTTAAAAATATTTTAAATGCCATATTCTGTAGACCTTTGAAGTGTTTGAAGATTACCTGTCTATCTGAAATATCTCTGTGTATACCTAGAAGACTTAACTAACATGGCTACAAGTATGATTATCATAGATGACCAGTTATTAATCTATTTTTAATTATCCATTACAATTTTAAATGAGCTATATGAACATAATACCTTAAACAAGAGTAGAAATATACACAAAATATAACAAAATTAACTAAGTTTGTATCAATAGACTAAAATCTAAACCAATGTAAAACATTTTAAACAAGTTGTTGCTCTTTAGAAGTAAGTTCCCTAATCTACCCTTTCATCCTATTATATCTATATCATATCCCCCTTTCTTCTTTAGAAAGAGATCTCATTTATAATCAACCTGCTTTAAAGAAAAATATTGGTTTTTCTCTGTCCCACACCAGAGGGCTCTTCTGATTTGGGACACAAGAATCTCTTAACCTTTTCTTTTAGCAATATGTCTGGGTTTAGAGAAGGAGTGAGCCAATTCCATTTCCAAAGCCAGCTTGATAATTTTGGGAATGTGGGCGTAGTTTCTCTTACTACTTCCTGCTGGAGGGGGGCGCTGTATCTTATGGGGATACAAAGAAAATTTTAGGATTATAGAGTAGTCCATTAGAGTGAACCTCTGAGCCAGTTGCCTTGAAACCATTCTGGATGTCAGATCATCTGGGCCATGGTGTCATCGGAGACCTTTCAGGTGGTCTTGGCTGATCAAACCTGATATATCTTAATCTGGAACAAATCCACAGCCTCTGGCTTTCTGTGGAAACAAAAGAAGAGACTCCTTTCCAAAGCAACATATCCTTATATCCAAATTTCAAAGTCAAGGTACCTTTAAAATTTACATATTTGTTTAACTCAACAGCTTTTATGATCAAATATTTTTCTGTGGTTAAAAATCCCAAAGACAACATAAACCAGATTCTCTGTGTAATATCCATCTTTGTAAGACTGAAATGCTGCTGTGGCTGCTGGCTCCGCCCACCTCATTTTCCCAACATGGTGGTGGCACTGTTTACCACCAGCTCTGGGTCTGGAGCCATGTGTACCATCAGCTATCAGAAGCAGTTGTATCAAAGCAGTGCATAGCCCAGAAACTTTTTTTTTTTCTTTTAAACTACCAAAGGCTAAATCCACCACGCAGCAGAGTAAAGTGCTTCTTGTAGATTCCTCATTCCCGCCGCAGTACAGGTCAGACGCACACGCCAGGAACCCGCCATAGTAGCTCAAACCAGCAGGCTGCCGCTAACTTGAGAGAGACAACTAGGAAGCTGTTTTTAACTCTGTTTTAGAATCTTTTTTCTCAGGTTTTAGGTGGAAACTCTTGCCAATACGTTGGGCGCCATTTGTAGTTGGAGTTTTTCTGTCTGGCCCAGTCAGGACAAATCTCTCTTACCCGCCAGTCCCACAGTCGCTCAGACCCAACCAAGAAAGCACACAGAAACTTATATTGCTTATAAACTGTATGGCCGTGGCAGGCTGCTTGTTATCTACTTTTTCTATCTTAAATTAACCCATTTCTATTAGTCTATATTTTGCCACATGGCTTGTGGCTTACCAGTGTCTTTACATGTTGCTTCTCATGGCGGCGGCTGGCGGTGTCTCTCCAGCCTTCTACTTCCCAGAATTCTCTTCTCTGCTGTACCGCCTATACTTCCTGCCTGGCCACTGGCCAATCAGAATTTTATTTACACAGAGTGATATCCACAGCACAAACTAGCTTCAGAACACATGTAGTTGAATTCTTACATGTTTCTTCCTGTACCAGAGAGCAACCTATAGCCTGAGTATGCCATGGAAGTAACCAGCAAGGCTGTTCATGTGGGGTTTGCAAAGTTCTTTAAATCTAGCAGAGAAAAGAGCATGGCCAGGGAGAGAGAAAACAGAAGCCAGTCCTTTGCTTTGAAATGCATTAATTAAATATTTCCCCATAAATTGAGAAATTTGAGCTCCATAAATTGGAGCTGGCGTGTTCATAGCTCCGTGACAGAGCACTTGGCTCTCACATGTCAGGTCATGGTTTGGGATTTTTTTTTTTTTGAGACACGACCTCACAATTGTAGTCCAGACTGGCCTTGAATTGCAGTCTTCCTGCTTCAGCCACCCCATTACTAGAATGACAGGCATGTGCCACCATGCTTAGCATCCACTGACCCTTCCTTGTGAGTAGAACTCTTTCAAAAGCTGCAGAGAAATGGGGTGGCATGGGATATGTGAGAGCTGTGCCCAAACAGGCACAACTTTGCATGACAACCTGAAACTGTCTCTCTAAGGTAAAAATTACTTTTGTCCCTATTATAAAAGAAAATGTCTGGCACTGTGTGTATCTTGGATATATTCAATTTTTATTTGCCAATTAAGCACTAAAAAAAAAAAAAAGTTTAGTCATGGATTTCAGAGTAAGTTCCAGATCACCCTCGGGGTCAGAACTTGGCTGGTAAGACTGCTTAGCAGATACAGATGCTCGCTGCCAAGTCTGACAGCCTGAGTTCCATCCTGGGGACCCACATGGTGGAAGAAGAGACCACCCTAGCAAGTTGTCCTCAGCCCTACACACACACACACACACACACACACACACACACACACACACGCACACTACAGCATAAATAAAACTTTTAAAATGTAGAATTTATTGAGGAGATTAAAATATTTTTTAAAAGATTTCACTGCAAAAGCTGCCAAAGTTTCAGAAAAATTTAAAAAAATATTTTGATGTAAAATTCTCTAGCTTTTCCTATGGGTAAGTGTCTGTGTTGTACATAAATGTCTATATGCATATATATTTTGGAGACAGGATCTCACTATGTATCCCTGAATATGTATGTATTTTATATTTTCAAAAGTAAAAATAGAATCATTTTCCAGACATTGCTTTGAGACCTGCTTTAATTTTTTCCCCCATGTAGAATTATTGAAAGGGACTGATATGTAGCTCAGTGGTGGAAGACCTGCCTAACATGTATAAGGCCCAGGGTTTATCCTCCACATTAAAAAATAAAATTATTGGGGACACGTTTCAGAAAATAGAGATGAACACCATAATGTTTATAACTTCCTGGCATTCTTTTGAATGCATATGACAATGATTTGCTTAGCCTGTGCCTGACTGCTTTTTATTTAGGCTCTTTAGGGACACCATATTTAATTTTTTGCTAGTTAAAAATAATAACAAATGAATTAATCAGTCTACCTACCACACATACAAACTTCATGAATTTATTAAAATGCAACCAAAAATTCCACTTCCTAATTAGTTTATGTTTTTGTGTTTACGTGGAAGGATCCATCATGGCTAAAGGGTAGACTAGATGGCTGAAGTGTAGACTAGGAGTTGCTAAAAATAGCAGAGCAAAGACCAGCTAGGGTGGACAGCTCAGAGCAGCAGTGCTGAGGAGGATGCGGGCACCTCACACACAGCAGACCAGACCCAGTCCTTCCTTAAGCTCACTGCCTAGAACCCCTTTCATTTTATGGCCCTAGCAGCCAGAGCCCCGAACTATCAGTTTACTCCATTCAAAAGGAAATTCATGTGCACAGGAGGTGTTTTCTGGTTGCATGTTGCCTAGTCAAGAGCTGGTGCTGCATGGTGCTGTACCGAATCGGCATCACGGCACCACATCATGGTCATCAGGTACCCGTGGGTTCCTTGAGAGCAGTTTGCACACAGCATACTAACAGGCTGTTGGCTTGACTTCCTGCCTGGTGAGGAGAGGGTTCTAAGCAGCAGGATAGAGAGACACGGGAAGTTGAAGCCAGCTGTGTGTAGGGTGAATAGCTTGGAATACTTGCTTCTTCCTTCTTTGCAGACTTCACTACCCATTTAGTAAGTCCTGACCAAGATTTTAAAGAATTTTTTTAAAAAAGGGAGGCAAGATATATGGCTCGAGAGTTAACAGCACCTGTTGATTTTGTGGCAGCACATAAAATAAATAAATCTAAAATTAAAAAGAAGTTAAAACAAATGAGATAGGAAGGGGAGAGACAGAGAGGAGAAAAGCAGGGAGGGAGACACGGAAAGCTGCTAAAGACCTTCCCAGACACTACTCTTTTATATACAAATGTGCACAGGAGGTTGCAAGCCAAAATTTCTCTCTTAAAGTAGGTAAGTGTCAAAACTTTGAAAGCTCCAGTTGGCGGCCCTGCAATTAGTTTTACAGTGATAGATGCCTGAACACCACCTTGAAAAAACACCCAAATGCAGTGTCCCTCAGTTTTGTTGGGGGATTGGTTTCAGGGCAGCTGCCATCCCTGCAGCCAAAATCCTCAGGCGCTGGAGTACAATGCTATAGTAAGGGGCCTGGATAACTCAGAGGTAGAGTGTTTAACTGGTATGTGCAAGGGTCTGGACTTGATCCCCAGCCTCTGAAAAAATAGAAAATGGTGTTTTTGCATGTAGTTCACATACGTCCTCTCATGGCCTCCAGCATCTCTAGATTAGTTGCAATGTCAGTGCTGCTGTGCTAATAAGCAGGGCATGGTGTTGTGTGGCTGGGATCTACCTAATTTGAACCACAACTTAAAAATATATATACCTATTTTGAGGTGCTGGAAAGATGGCTCAGAGGATAAAAGCACTTGCTATTCTTGCAGAGAACCAGAGTTCTGTTCTTGGCTCCTGTATCTGTAAGGTCATAACCTCTGGGACACCAGCTCCAGGCAATCTGATGGCCTCTTTTAGCTTCTCTAAGGACCTGTCTGATGTACTAACACACACACACACACACACACACACACACACACACACACACACACTATTAATTTGGTCTGGCTCTTGCTTGGCATGGGAAAGGTCTTGAGTTTGATCCTCCACACTACAAAGGATAAAAAAGAAAAAGAAATGAAGGAAGGAAGATAACCAACAAAATCTGATACACATGTAATGTATTCACTTTCTGTACTTGTGTAGTGATTCACATTTAGATTTTATTTATTCATTCAAAATGTATTAAAAACACTAGCTTCTGAACTGTGACTAGGCATTGGCTTACCATATTGGCTCTCTGAAAATGAGATTCAGAACTGGGCTAAAAGGACCTCCCTTCCAGCTATCCAGATTGCAGTCACCCCATAGTTTTTGACCTTCACTATGAAGTCATTTTTCAAATTCTAGTGCATTTCTGGCTAAGTCTGGCTAAAATTGCCATTCTCATCAAACATCTAAGGGCAGTGGTCACATACGTGTAAAACTAACATAATGTTGGTTGCAGTCTCTTGGGACATGCGCTACAAGTTGGTCACAGGTGTTGTTTGGCATATCCAGGAGATGGAGTGTAGAGTATTGAGTCAAGTGTAGACACTAGCTGGGAAGTCTACAGGGCTACCACTGTGACTAGGACCCAAGGGTTCAAGTGACCCTGAAGCCAGTAGAAGCCACAGCCACGAACATGAACATCACAGGTAGGGAGCCAAAAAAGTCCTGGGTGAACATATAACATTGGTATGGCTATATCACTAACCCAATGCCTCAGATCCATAGATGTGGTGACGGCTTCCCTGTGAGCCTCTGAGGAATGGCAAAGCCTTCCCCTAGTTTGAATGAAAAGAAATTTTCACTGTACTTTTCTCCCCCAGATGTTTATGGCCTAAAGACCACTCCTCTACAGAGATGTCTACTGAGATTAGCTAAACCTGCCTCCCTGTTTAACTGAGTACAGTAACCCTACCTCCTTGTTTATCTGCATGCGACAACCCCACCTCCCTGTGGTACTATATAAAATAAACTTGCATGGTTCCACGACTTCTCCAACACAGAGCTCCTTTACGCTATCCCAGTTGTTCTCTCTCGGTCCTTTCCTCATTCCCGTAAAGCCCAGAGCGCGGACATGGGAGCCTGTGACGTTTCTGTCAATACTGCTGTTCTCCAGATCTGCTGTGCTGAGCTCCCTGGCATTCCCTGAAGCATCTGATGTGCCAGTGGTAGCGAGCAGCTTTTCCTGGTCTGCGGTAAAGATGTCTTTGTGAAGCACACCGTTACCCACTGCAGCACCTTCCCGTCTGTAGGACACTTCCCTCTGCTAGCCTGCTTCTACTAACTTCTTGTTACCAGCATGCCCCATAGATTTCCAGGCCTCTCTTTTTTCTTCTATTTATTATTTGTTTGTTTGTTTGAGGCAGGGCCTCTCTATGTAGCCCTGCCTGTGCTGGAGCGTTGCTGTGTTGATCAGGCTGGCTTCAAATTCACAGAGGCTTCATCTGCCTCTGCCTCCCAAGTCCTGGGATTAAAGACTTGCACCACCATATCTGGCTCTGTCTGTCTATCTATCTATATATATATATATATATATATATATATATATATATATATATATCTACTATTTATCTATTATGTCTGTCTGCTATCTATTATGTCTGTCTATCTATCTATCTATCTATCTATCTATCATGTCTGTCTGTCACCTATCTATCTATTATATCTGTCTATCTATCCATCCATCCATCTTGTCTATCTATATGTCTATCTATCTGTCTATCTATCTATCTATCTATCTATCTATCTATCTATCATGTCTATCTATCTATCATGTCTATCTATCTATCATGTCTATCTATCTATCTATCTATCTATCTATCTATCTATCTATCTATCTATCTATCTATCTATCTATCTATCTAATGTATGTGAGGGTGCATACATGCCACTTTACATATATATGTGAAGGTCAGAGGACAAAATTCAGGAGTCAGTTCTCTCTCTCTAACCAGGGATGGAACTCAGATGTCAGCCTTGGTGGCATCTCTCTGACACAGTTCTACCTGTAAATACCTTACTCTGTCTTCCATAAATCTGACAGTGCTTGTCAAAGCATGTGTTCTACTTTCAAATTTTATAAAAGTGGACTCTGCGCTCAGGAGGAATCACGCGCTACCTGGAAATACTCACCTTATGTCTTATAAGCAAACACATTTTCCTGCCAAGATTTCTCACACTTTTTCAGGCATTGTGGATACAAATGTCATACTATTCCCCAAGCAACCTCAAATAACCCCCTTCAAAGTGAATGTTCACAAGCCACAAGAGCCTGTAGATGTAACCGTCTTGTTAAATAAGAAACACAGGGTTTGGGGATTTAGCTCAATGGTAGAGCGCTTGCCTAGCAAGCGCAAGGCCCTGGGTTCAGTCCTCAGCTCTGGAAAAAAAAAAAGAAACACAGAGCCAATTGCAGAGTTAAAAGCCAAGAGGTCAGAGCAATAGCTGAGAGCTGAAAACCTTACCCTTCACTGCTGCTCTGTCTTTCCTCTCTGCAAGAGACCTACTTCCTGTGTCCTGCCTTTTATATAGACATTCTGTTCTGCCTTCTCATTTGTTGTAACCCCAGCCACATGACCTCCTCGTCACTGCCTGTCTGTACAGACCTCCAGGTCTTCTATAGTTGGTGTGTCACCATGCTGGCTGTATCGTTGAACACACAGAGATCCTGCCTAGCTCTGCCTCCCAAGTGCTGGGATTAAAGGCGTGTACCGCCACCACCCAGCTTCTGCTATGGCTTGCTCTGACCCCAAGGCAACTTTATTAACATACAAATAAAATCATATTTCAGTACAAATAAAATATCACCATAAGAGGTACTGCATAGTCATCCCACACAACCACAGAACCTTTTCAGCCAGTTAGGACATGTGGATGCCGTCATTCTGTGTGATCCATCCTGCTCTGACACACAACTGCCCTAGCTTTTACTTCCATGATTTTTTTTGTGTTTTGTTTCAAGATAAAGATTCATGAGGAGGTGGTAAAACATTCTAGAATTTCCTAATCATTTTTTCCCCCAAGTTAGAGTTTCTCTGTATAGTCCTGGTTGTTCAGGAACTCATTCTGTAGATCAGGTTAGCCTCACACTCAGAGCTGCTTCTGCCCCCTGAGCGCTAATCTTCTCTTCTCAACCAGCTCCCTCCTGCGTTTTATAGTCAGTGTCCCCAGTACTGGCTCTAAGCCTTCAGTTCCTGCTGAACATCTTCATTCCCCCTGTCTCACCACAAAACACAGCTCTCATCTCAAAGTGGAAAGGAGACCATTTATTCTGGAGCTAACTATGAGTAACCTTGGCCCAGGAACACAGATTTAGGGTTTCCCAAATACCACATTTCAAAGTGGTAATAGAACAAAGAAAATCATAAATCCAGATACTTTGCTGGTACATTGGTGGAATTGTGAGGTAGGTGGGTCACTGCAAAGTGGGGTATCTGAGCAGCAGGCCTCAGATGCTATCAGAGGCCACTGTTGGCCTTTTGGTTTGTGGAAACTAGGGGTATGTTTATACATCCCAAAAGAGTTACCTACTGGTCACAAAGATGTTAGGTTACATACAGAGAAGGGAGTTAATGGCTGTGATGGGGACAAAAATGCCCCAAGATAAGTTGGCTCTGTGCTTTCAGCGTCCCACTCTCTCCACGTCACAGAATCGGCCAGTCAGTTCTATAGACTTCAGTGTGGTTCGGTTCTTTCCAGGAACTTCTATTCCTAACTGCAGACCAAACCTCCTGGTCATCTACAGTGTCCTACTTCCACATCCCCTCAGAAAGATGGCCACACCCTACAGCAAGCCTGCTTCAGGTCAGGGTAGAGCAGTCATGTCTTCTCTGCTGCAGCAGTGAGTGTGTCCACTTAGCAAGGAGAAGAGCTGTTATGATGGGTACCTTTGTGTGATGAAACATTATCAATGGTCCTTATTGAAGAAGAAATAAGCAAACTCAGCAAAGGCCTATCTTTGAGCCCTATGTTAAAAGATCTGCAAACCCAGAGCCCTCTGCTAGCAAAATGGACACACAGGCTTCCAAACCTGCAGTCTGGTGGGGCTGCAGGCTACTCCTCCATGTTCTTAAACTGGAATTGGGTGAGGAGCCAAGGATAACAGGTGAATGAACCAGTGGGATCAGAGCATTCAGTATACAAACTGGAAGGAAAAGGATGTCTTCTGTTGAAACAATAGCTCTGGAGCACAGATGTATGAAGCTTGCCCTAGCACAGAAGAAAGCCTTCTGTGTGCTACTGGCAGGCTGCAATCTGCTACAGAAAGCCACAGTGACAATACCAAAAAATTAAGGAAGATCTTACACATTTATGATCAATCGTTTTAGTTCTAGCATTCTGTTTTCAGGAAACATGATAGAGGCAAATAAGGAGGGCTGGGCTGGGGATGGAAGGCCTGACACTAACCAAATCTTGTAACCTTCCTGACTCTCCATCTCCTTATCTGTGAAAATGGGAATAACAAAGCATGTTGTTTTTAAGGGCTTTGTTGAGGGGATGGCTCAGTGTACAGCATGTATTTAACATGTGAAAAGCTCTAGATTCAATCCCCCTCACACCTGCAAATCTCATAGGCTGCACTCCAGGATTAGAGTGGTAGACTCTGTTCCTGCTTGCATGACCCTGAGAAAGTCCAGCCTGTGTTTTCCTGCTTCAGAAAATGGGGTAAGAATAGCAGATCTTGTCGTCCACCTCACAGGGTGTTTCTAAAGACCAAGTCATGACTTGTAGAGACATTTGAAGTCTATCGAATCAGATAGACAATGACAATAGATAGATGATAGGTACATAGATGAAAGAGATGATAGATAATAGATGGGTGATATATAGATAGATGATAGATAATAGATAGATAGATGATAGATAGATAGATAGATAGATAGATAGATAGATAGATAGATGATAGGTAATACAGAAGGTTTAAGTCTACACCCAAATTAAAATATCTACATCCATACCCCAGTTCTCATGGAATTTAGTTCACCTAAATACTTAAGTAACTCCAGAATTTAACCTGGCTAATAGTGATTATCCTAAAGTAAATAGTGCTTGGTGCATTCTGGGGAAGAAATGGAAAGCCTTGCTCAGCAACGAAAATTTTTTTTATTTTTTATTTTTATTTTGCATTATTTGTCATTGTCCAAGAGTGTAGACTCCAGTCTTGATTAGACAGAAAGCTGGTCCCCAGCATTCTTCATTCCAAAGGGAGCCCTGAAATAGTCTCCAGTGGTCCATGCCAGCCAGGACTATGCTTCCAGAGTGTGGTCTCAATCTCTGGTCTCAAACTCTATGCACATAGTAGGTAACTTGGAAACTTCTTATTGCATTTAAAAAACATTATCCAGTATGTCCCTTCTTTCTCCTATGGGATTTACTAACTTCCCGGACCCTGGAAGTCCTCAATATTTGCAAATATCTCCAAACCAATCATATGGAAGATGCTTGAGGAAACGCCCAGTCCTTCTGCTGATAACCACAATGTGTCATGTGACACCAACACCCCTCCCCCACCCACCAATATAGTAGCTTAATGTTTTCACATTATCTGCCAACATCTATCTCATTTTCAAGTTGCTAATCTTTTGCTTTTGTTATTTAAGGTCTTTTAAATTCTTAATGTTACCCGGTTGCTTCAGGCTCCACGTAAACAGTTAACCAAACATTCACACGAGGTAGCCGTTTCGCTTTCTGAGCTTGTTGTTTTTGGCACTGGGTCAGTTCCATGAACTTCTGGTGTCCAACTGGTAGGACCTGAAACTCTGTGTTTAACAAGTGCCTGTAGTCAAAACAGTTGGCGTGTGCAAGCGAGGGGAGCTGGTGCTGACTGCAGCTGGTCAGCCGTCCGGTCGTGCACCGTGCAGAATACCAAATCAGGTTGCTCTGTTTTGCGGCTAGGCTTTTGTTGCTGTTTCGGTGTTGCTGCTGCGGAATCTGTCTCTGTCTCTGTCTCTGTCTCTGTCTCTCCCTCCCTCCCTCCCTCCCTCCCTCCCTCCCTCCCTCCCTCTCCTCCTCCCCCTTGCGATGGCATCTGTACTAACGTGGATCACTTCAGGTTCCAAAAGTACAACATGTTTATAGTCGTCGTAGCATCAGATTAAGTTGGCAGCCAGAGTCGCTCTGTAAGTGGTTTTAGTTTACATTTCTTCTTCTAGCAGGGTGTTTTGCATAATTTTGCTGATCCTGGGTTATTTATAGACATTTTTTAAAAAAAGAAATGGGGATGTATGAGAGTTTCTGTTCCAACCGTAGAAAGTGAAATTCTTTTACATGCCGATAGAAGTGGTGCTGAATGTATGCGCAGCACGGGCCATTATCCCTCTTGAAAATTAATTTCTCTGAAAGGTCACTTGATAGCACTCCCCAGCCGCCGCCAGCAGATCCCCAGCGGCTGAGTAGGTTGTGATGTTTTCTTTGGGTTGTCACAAATGGAGTAAAATGAAAGTGATGATGCCATTTCCTCTGGGACGCTCAGAAAGGGTCGGGTATTGTTTCAAACCTCCAAAAAAGTTTGCTTTGGTTGTTTCGTCAAACTCACGGGAGCAGTGTCATCTGGTGGCCTGCAGCCCGTCCAGGAGCCAGTTGGTGAGTTTCAGGGTCATGGGGGATGGGATGGTGGACCGATGGCCGAAGGGAAATTCCTGGGTTGGAAAGTTTGTCCCGCAGAAAGGGCTGTGATACTGAGATGTTGGCAGCATTGTAAAGAATGGCTACCAGCCACTGCTCAATGGCATGCCCCCTCACACGTGACCTGTGTAGATTATCAGGCACTGGGGGCTCCCAGGCAGGTTTGAATGAGAAGAAAACATGAGCACTTAAGAAAATGCTCTGCCAGAATTAGCACTCCACAAAAAGGGTTTCCCATAATATTTACTAGAACCATTGGCTAAAAATTGCTCTGCCTTGCCCACTGAGTGGCTGCAAAATTAAATAAATAAATAAATAAATAAATAAATAAATAAATAAATAAATAAATAAATAAATAGAAGCTTTTGATGGTGTACCTAGAACACCTCCCATCTCCCAAGCTGCTACTCCCGGAATTTGCATGGGTAAGTAGAACGCTCATCAGCATAATGAGTGTGGAGTCCCCTCCTAATGGTCCAGGAGAACGCTGTAAATGAGACTCTTCATTGTGCCTCGGTTAAATATTTTAAATTAAACAAATCGAAAAGGAGGGAGAAAGCAATAAGCAGCTGCATTCAGACCTGCAAGTGAAAGGCCTTCAGAGGAGGCAGGGTGCTTCCATCACAGGAGGGGTCCATAAACACCACTGTCACCCCAATTCCTACATGAGAAAGGACAGTTGAAATGAATTTTACAAAGTAGTAAACATGACCATTGAGTCCAAGCTGGATATTATTATAGCCACTTTAGGGCTACAATTTCTTTTTCTCCTCCATATTTCTCACATCCATATAAAAGTATAATTTTTTTTGTCTCTTCTAACCTTGCAGAACATAATGACAAAGTTGGCTTGCTTCAGGCCGCATGCTTTCATAGAGGAGCTGAGGGGTGGAATGTCAGGCCCAGCACCGTTGTCAATCCTTCACCAGCTTGTTGCTGGTGGCTACCTCATGGGCCCTGAATCTACTCACTCCAGGGTCTTGTCTCTTTCTGGAACCACATTAACGATCTGTGGATTAGTCAGAACCTTTCAGAGTAAGACATAAGCCAGGGGAGGAAGTTGATTAAAGGACTTAGTTACTTGCTGCTCTTAAAGTTACCCGCTCCGTGTGCATGCCTCCAGTGCACCTGCTCTGTGTGCATGCCTTCATTACACCTGCTCTGTGTGCATGCCTCCATTACACCTGCTCTATGTGCATGCCTTTATTACACCTGCTCTGTGTGCATGCCTTCATTACACCTGCTCAGTGTGCATGCCTCTAGTGCACCTGCTCTGTGTGCATGCCTCCATTGCACCTGCTCTGTGTGCATGCCTTCATTACACCTGCTCTGTGTACATGCCTCCATTACACCTGCTCTGTGTGCATGCCTTCATTACACCTGCTCAGTGTGCATGCCTTCATTACACCTGCTCAGTGTGCATGCCTCCATTGCACCTGCTCTGTGTGCATGCCTCCATTGCACCTGCTCTGTGTGCATGCCTTCATTACACCTGCTCTGTGTGCATGCCTCCATTACACCTGCTCTATGTGCATGCCTTTATTACACCTGCTCTGTGTGCATGCCTTCATTACACCTGCTCAGTGTGCATGCCTCTAGTGCACCTGCTCTGTGTGCATGCCTCCATTGCACCTGCTCTGTGTGCATGCCTCCATTACACCTGCTCTGTGTGCATGCCTTCATTACACCTGCTCAGTGTGCATGCCTGCTCTGTGTGCATGCCTCCATTGCACCTGCTCTGTGTGCATGCCTCCATTACACCTGCTCTATGTGCATGCCTTTATTACACCTGCTCTGTGTGCATGCCTCCAGTGCACCTGCTCTGTGCAGTTGTGCTATGACTGTGTGGGAACTTAGGAATTCTCTACTTGGAGTTTGTCTAGAAGATATTTTAAATATCCAAAGCTCATTTACTCACAGTTCTGGAAACTGAATTCCAAAACCAAGGGTGCTGACAGGGTTGGTGTTTCCTAAGGCCTTGCACATGACCATACCAGGCTTGCTACCTTCTCAAGGTGCATTGTCTGAGTACTTGTCCTTGGTGCCCCATACATTTTAAATAATAACTCCAGTCCTATTGGATTAGGTCCTTTTCCTAATGACCACTTCAAAGACCTTGTGACACTCTCAAGAACTAGAGAATTAGAGACTTAACACATGGGTGATGGCCACTGTTCAACAAGGTAAGTCTGGTCCTGTCTCAAGTTTTGAAGCAGCCTCAGCAACCCTATGCTGTAGAGAGGATCTCCTGTGGATTTGTTCCCGTAGCCATGAGTAGGCAGAGGGAACAACAGCAACAAAACAAAAATGTGTCTTCTAAAGTCACAGGGAAAAGCCCGTAATGGCTATGAATGTCTAAGTTACTTTCCATGCATTCTGATCTGAGAGACTCTGTCAGCCCGGTGGTCTGGCAGATTTACATAGAGGGCACTCAGGAAGAACAGCTTATGGACCAGTGGGCTCTCAAAATTATCTGGCAGGTTTTCCTGCCTCTTTCTCCCAGCACCTTTCTGATCAAACATCTTAATCAGTTCACAGAATCATTGGTATAATCTTCTCAATGTCGTGCCAATAATTACATATATATGTTTGTTTAGTTTTTATGTTTTAATCTGTCCTTAGGTTCTGTGGACTTTGAGAAACCTTATGCCAGCTGTTGGCTCCCATTGAAACTGCTGCTCTTTCCCCAGGGGCCTGGGCTGGCTGTACCAGTTTTGTCAGTCTCTCCCCTGCTGGAGGGTATCTGTGACGGTGGTATGCCCTGAGGAGCCAACAGGTGGCTTCTGACAGCCCTTTGCAAAGTGTGGCCAAGGTACTTTCCTAGTGAAGTTCATTATGTCCCTGAAGATGCTAGGAGCACAACAGACTGCACACACCTGAGTGTTTGAACCCAGAGCTGCTTTTCTTAGTAATCCCATCTGTAAGATGGAAGCCCAGGGACTTGGGAGGATCGTGCCATATAGGAGCTAAACACAACCTGGCCCTTGGTTACCTGCCAGATTGTGCTCATTACACAGGTCTTGGCCTCAACAAGGATGCTTATGGACAGTGTGTCAACAAGGATGGTGATGGACAGTATGTTCCTGAAGGCTGAGGAGCTTCTTGTCAAGTAGTGTCGGGGAAGCCCAATCCCTTCTCAAGCCAGCTGGGGCTCTGATCTTCATGGAAAAGAAACAGCTCTTCCGGGAAAGGAGCCTGGGGATGGTGGTTCCCTTGTAGCTATCTGTCTGTCTTGTCCCCAAACAGAAGCTCATGTCTAGATTCCTCTTTAGTTTAACAGATATGTTTCCAAACACAGGATAGAAATGGTATTTTTGTTGTTATTATTTCTAAATTATTTAGTTACAATCATCTTACTTACATTTGCATAAGCTGGCTCAACTCTTTTTTTTTTTTTTTTTTTTTTTTTTTAGGCATGATTTCTCTGTGTAACCCTGGCTGTCCTGGAATTGGTTCTGTAGAACAGCCTGGCCTCAAACTCAGAGATCAGCCTGCCTCTGCTTCCTGAGTGCTGGAATTAAAGGCTCGTGCCACCCAGCATCAACTTTTAAGTGTGTTTTACCTGTCAGATCTCAACACTTCTCCCTCAGCCCTGGAGAGACAGGTCTGGTAACATCAGTAGGTAACAGCACTGGTATTCAGGCTCCAGCTTTGGATGCCTGAGTTCCTGCTATGAGTTTCATCTGTATAGTGTGTGCATTGATGGCCACTTAAGAGTGGGAACTAGAAAACCACCTCATCAGTATAAGGTTTCTTGAAGTGATAAACACGTGTTTGGTTGCTCTCTGTGTGTAATGCCCACTGATTAGCTCTATTCAGAGAAGGGCTATCATGACATCTGTGTCTTAACATCACCCAGAGGATCCTTATCAGGAAGGTGGGCCAGTGGCATACCTACTCTGGGTGTCAGGAAGTCTGGTTACATTTGGAGAGAATGCTGTTCATAGGTCATGATTACTGGGACATGGCTGGGGCCTGCTTCAGAAGGGTGGTGTTGGGGCAGGCTTCTCAAGTTTCCAAGTGGAGAATGGGTTCATCAGTGGTGAGAGTCCATAAATATCTTAACAGACTGGAACAGTGGACTGAGTCCAACAAGCTGACAGTTTTGAAGGGTACCTGTGGGTTAACACAGCTTGACAACAGTGTGACCTAAGACTTAGTGTGGGGTTGTAGGAAATAAAACATCTGGATGGATCTTCCACTGCATTGGTAGAGAATAATATCCAGAATGGACAGCCAGGAGCTGAGCAGAGTTCACTGGAATGTGTTCCCGTCCGAATTCCTGTTTGTGAAGAATGCTGGGAGCCAGGGAGAGCTTAGGGCAGGGCAGGGGTAGGAACAGAGTTTTCTGAGAAATGACTTTAAAAGGTGGATGGGAATTTTCACCCTGCTGAAGGAGCTGGAGAACACCAAAGGTTTATGATGACCCTGAGGATGAGAGTGGGATGAATGTGTGGGTATCTCAGTCGCTGTCTGCTCTTACCATTTGGTCATCAGTGCCTTGGAGATTAGCACCTGAGGGGCCTGCAGGAACCCAGGCCTGCAGCTCTGCTGGTAGGGAGACAGCATCATTGGGAGAAGGGTCTTCTATGTGTTTAAAGTCCGATAGTCCTAATTTCCAGCTATGTGCCTAGGTCCCTGGGTAGCAGGAGGACTTGATGGAAATGGTAGCAGTGTCAGGGATGCAAGAGCCAAGGGCAGCTGCGTCTCAGAGTCCTGTTTGTCAGTAGCCAGTGGACCTGCCTGCAGTGTGCGTGATCATAATGTCACTGTTATTTGGATCCAAATGTATTTTATGAAACAAAAGCATTAAAATCAGAACATTCCGGGGGCAGTAATAAAATATAGTAACCACGTGTCATCGGTATGTAGTAAAAGGATACCCCCTTGCAGCAGCAGGGAGCAGGGAGGATGCATCTTGCTTAAGACAAAGTAACACTTATTCACTGACCCAAATTGGCAGCATTGGGGAACTGCTGTCTTAGAATACCTGTTTGCTGTCTCCTGCTGGCTGCCTTAATTACCTTAACTTAAAAATTACTTCCTTTCAGCGGCACCAAGCAGGGTTTTGAAGGTAACTCTCAGTTACCTTAAAACAGATTGTTCTGTTTCCAGCTTGTCCTGGACTTTATCTTCTGCTCTGGGATTTTACCATTGTTGTTGCCTAGCTGAAACTCACATAACATAGAATTAACTATTCCGAGCTGAATAACGCACCGGCATTTGATGCAGTTATGCTGTGCAGCCAGCTCAGTCTAGTTTCAACATGTTTCTTTACTCCACAATAAGACTTCA
The DNA here is from genome assembly GCF_903995425.1 of Onychomys torridus. Classification (NCBI taxonomy): domain Eukaryota; kingdom Metazoa; phylum Chordata; class Mammalia; order Rodentia; family Cricetidae; genus Onychomys; species Onychomys torridus. The sequence goes on from NC_050456.1 coordinate 2,444,458, forward strand.
TATCCACTGTGCAGTCATTCCTGCTTCCTGGCCCCTGGCGGCCACCAGGCGGTCTGTCTAGGGGTCGGCCTGCACTAGGCATGGCATATAGATGAGAGCACACAGTGTATGTGGCCCGATGTGCCTGACTTCTTTTCTTGGAGTTCATCTGTATTATGGCATACACATAACTTCATTCTTTTCTGTGGTAAAGTAGTATTCATCATGCGGCTGTACTACGGGTTTTGTTTTCTCACACATTCGTCAGTGGGTGATTCTACCTTTGACTGTTCTTTTAACCTTAGGTTTGTTTATTTTATGTGTGTGGGTGTTTTGTCTGTGTGTCAGTGACCAGGTGCCTGCCTGCTGTCGTCTGGAATTGTAGTTACAGGTGGTTGTGAGCCACCTTGTGGGCGCTGGGAACCGAACCTGGAACCTCTACAAGAACAAGCGCTCTTAACTACTGAGCCGTCTCCCTAAAGGATTTACTCTCTGGAGGAACTTTATCTACTTTATTTAATTTGTTCTTTCTTTTTTTTAAAAAAAAAAAAATTATTTATTAGCCAGGCAGTGGTGGCGCACACCTTTAATCCCAGCACTCAGAGGCAGAGCCAGGTGAATCTCTGTGAGTTCAAGGCCAGCCTGGTCTACAAAGTGAGTTCAAGGACAGACTCCAAAAGCTACACAGAGAAACCCTGTCTCAAAAAACAAAATCAAAACAAAACAAAAGGTTTATTTACTTATTATGTATATAGTGTTCTGTCTGCATGTATGCCTGTAGGCCAGAAGAGGGCATCAGATCTTATTTCAAATGGTTGTGAGCCTCCATGTGGTTGCTGGGAATTGGGCTCAGGACCTCTGGAAGGGCAGCCAGTACTCTTAACCTGAGCAATCTCTCCAGCTCCTAATGTTTAGTTTTTGGGATAGGGTATCACTATGTAGCCCTAGCTGACCTGGAACTCACAATGTAGACCATGTTGGCCTTGAATTTGAACTTACAGAGATCTGCCTGCTTCTGCCTCCCAAGTACTGGGATTAAAGGCTCCTGGCCCATCATAATTAATTTTGATGTGCAGCTCAAAAGTATTCGGTATGGTCATATTGTTTTACAGTCATTGCTACCACCATCTCCAGAACTCCTGGATTTGCAAAACAGAAACACAGTAGCTACTAATAAATAACAGCAGGCTCCTCTTTCCCTCCCCCAGCTCCTAGCCACTGTCATTCCCCTGTCTGCCTGAAGTTGAGTACTCAACTACTTCATATCAATGGAACCCTACAGGATAGCCTGTCCGTGGCTGGCCAGTTTCACTTAGTGTGATGTCTTCAAGGCTCATCCATAGGGTAATATATCAAAATGTTCTTCTTGTTAAGGCTGAATATCCCACTGTGATGGTTAAAGGTTTGTTTTGTTTTAATAGTGTATTTATCTATTCATTTATTTATTTATTACTTATCATCTGGGTTTGTGTTACTTGTGTGGAGGTCAGAGGACAACTAGGAGGTTGTTCCTCTTATGTCATCATGTGGGTCCTGGGGATGGAACTCAGGGCATGCGGCATGGGCAGCAAGTGCGCTCACCAGATGAGACATCTCGGCAGCTGCTCCTCATGGTTAGTATTGTCAGCTTGACACGATCTAGGATCATCTGGGAAGAGTTTCAGCAAGACATTGTCCAGATGAGATTGTTCTATGAGCAGGTCTGAAAGCGATGGTCATGATTTTGTTAGTTGAGATGGGAGGCTAGACACTGTGAGCAGCAGCATTCCCTCAGCAATGGATTCTGAACTATGGAGCAGAAAAAGCCACTGAGCAGTAAGCATGCTCACATTTGTTGCTCTTTATTCCTGTTTATGGGTGTGATATGACCTGCTATGACTTACCTAGTCTGTGGTGGAGTATAACATTGCACTGTAAGCTCATCAGACTCTTCATCTCCTCAGCTGCTTTTGTCTGGATCATAGCAACAGAAAACTATCTCATTCTCATGCATGTGCACACACATGCACGTACACCATGTGCACAGATGTACACACATGCCATATTTTGTATTCAGCTGTGAATACTCATGTTGCTTCCATCTATTAGCTCTTCAGAATGATGTTATTTTGGACATGATACACATATAGGTATATACCCATAAATGGAACTACTGAATCATACTGTAATTCTATTTTAATGTTTTTGAGGAACTACCATGCTGTTTTCCATGGCAGCTATAACATTTTACATTCCAAACAGCAGTATGCATTTCCTCCTCGTCCCTACCAGCTCCTGTTCTGTTCCTCTGTTTAAATAGCCATTCTAGTGTGCTGGAGTGCTAGCTCCATTTAGGTTTGATTTGCATGTTTCTAATGGCTGATGAGGTGGAGCATCTCTGCATATGCTCTCCTTAGCCATTTGTTTATCTGCTCTGCAGAACTGTCCTTGGCACAGTTTTGACTTGGGCTGCCCCTTCCTGTTTTTCTATTTAGAGTTACACTTCCAAACTTGCTGCTTCTCAGAAGCTAAAGCAATGTAAATTTTTTATCTTAATTATCTTAAGCCACCTGTTTGCTGAGAACTTAGGCCACCTACTTAACTTACTCTGTGGGCACCTGTGGTGAGGAGAAAGAATGGGCCAGGCCAAGAAGCAGAGCCAGAGTTCCAGAAGAACCAGCATGCACCAGGAAAGCTAGCCATGGGAAGTGTCTACCTCTGACCCCCAGGTCCTCCTGGAGCTCTCAGCAGAGAAACCAGGAGGGCTGTTCCTCCTTGACTCTGGTGGGAGTTGGGCTCCCAGGCCATAAGGCCACTTTTTCATCTGCACTGAACTGCTGAGCATTGCGACATCCGGCTGACCTCTTCTTGGTAGTCCCCTGGGTGGGGGCAGTGTGCTCAAGGAGCCTTTGACCAGCTGGCCCAGAGTCCAGAGGACAGAGCTCGCAGTGTGGCGCCCTGGAGCCAATGTTGCAAATGACCCAGAAAGGAGACCTGGCCAGTGGGTGGCCAGCTTGCACCCAGTCATCCACACCAACAACGCCATTCCAAGACACAGCAGCAGATGCGGACTAGCTCAGCTCTGCAGTCAGAAACATCAATTCTCCCCAATTCGGGGAAGAAGGTGTCTCTAATTCTCCCACAGAGCCTCCAAGCTCTGGCTTTCATTACATTGTCAAGCTGGCTAGTTGTCATGAAATGATCTCTGCAAGGCTTGTCTGAATTCTATGGCCTTGTGTGAAAGGATCCAACTTTCCCACAGCCTGGGGTCTTCTAGCAAGCTTTTGTTTCTCAGAGACTTGCTTTCAATATTCCTTACTAAGAGGTGGATGCTGCTCACCTGGAAATGACTTAAGGTTCATCGAGTATTAGCCAGGTTTTAAAAGTTATGTTAGATGAGACTCAAAAGAAGCCTGATAGCAGAAAAAGAGGTCTCAAATGTCAAGTCCCAGAGAAACCCTGGACAAGGCTTACTTAGTACCTATGGCTCCTTCTCGAACTTCTCAGCCCCTCCCTAAACCATTTCAGCCCAGCTGGGCTTCTCTTCCCTCCCTTACCCCAGGCCTCTCTTTCCCTGTATAACCATTGTTCCTTCCAGGCACTCTTTTGACTCCTGGCTCCACTCCTGGCCCATTTGCCCTCTCTCTCCTCTCTTCTCCTCTCTCTCCTCTCTTCTCCTCTCTCTCCTCTCTCTTCTCCTCTCTTCTCCTCTCTCTTCTCCTCTCTCCCCTCTCTTCTCTCCCCTCTCTCTTCTCTTCTCTCCCCTCTCTCTTCTCTACTCTCTCTCTTCTCCTCCTCTCTTACTCCTCTTCCCATGGCCTGATTCAGTCTGAACTCTTCCTGACGCCTCTGACTGTTCTCTCCTCATTTCTACAATAAAACCCTTCTCTTCAACCATACCTAGGAGCAGTCATGTCCCCATTTTTCATTCATCAAATGCACTGGTTTACTGGCTTTTTTTTAAAGACAGTCTCTTTTTGTAGTCTTGGCTGATCTAGAACTTGTTTTGTAGACAAAGCTAGCCTACAACTCATAAGAGAGCCAACTGCCTCCGCCTCCTGTCAATACTCTGCATTCTATCTCTGTAGATGTGTCTGTTGTAGATACTTCATAGATATTAAGTCATGTAACCCTTGGCCCTTTGTGAAGCATTGTCTCTGTACGGGCTCCACAGCTGGCTGTCCTTGGTCAGGGAATAACTTTTCTAAGTATCCAGAATAAGAGCCATGAATACTGGCCCACCCTATATCTAACAGTCTGAGATTGGAGGTGGGAAGATCAGGCATTCAAGGTCACCCTCAGCTACACAGAAATGCCAAAACCAGCCTGGGTTACATGAGAAATTAGCTCAAGATAAACAAAAACAAAACAAAACCCCAAAAGTCCAAAATAAATGAAAACTCTGTCAAAGTTAGTAGTGAAATTGTTCCTATGAAATTGGGGTTTTCCAATTATAATAATGGTCTTCTCATCAAAGCATGTGGCCTACTGGGCACTGCCCTTCAGAATGGGCATTCCATGTGGGAAATGAGAGCAGAAAGGCATCTGCAGGCCACCCAGGACCCAGGCAGGTCGAACAGCAGCTCTGAGTGTGGCTACAGTCCTGGGACTGCAGGAGAACCCCTGCCCTCTACACCTCCAAAGAACTCCCCTGAGCCTCTAAGAAGCTGGCTGCTTCTGACCACACCTCATATGTGAGATTCAGGAAAACCCACATTCATCTGCTGAATTCAGGATGCACCCGACTACTTGGCCTTTTCTTGCTGTCTTTCCTCAATCTCATCTGGGCGTGCTCTCTTAAAGGGGAAGTGAAGCGTTATGACTGGCCAGGGCCCACAGCCAGGAAATGTCTACTAGAAGAGGGCCATTGCCCAGCATGTCGTTGGCTCAGCCTCCTTATTCAAACGGCCAGACTGCCTCTCCGGGAAGTGTAAGTGTGAACACAGGGTATGGTGGACTGCCCTCCAGGAAGGTGGGGCTGGACGCAGGTCACAGAAGAAAAGTCTGGCAGGCAAAGCATGCTGGCAGCTTATGGTTGCACTTGGAAAGATGAGTTTCTGTGTAGCATTGTGGGCAGGAGCTGGAGCAGGCGGTGGGGACAACAGCTGCCTCAGAGAGAGGGCAGGAGTAGGAGGCTGGGTACTGGTCTATTTCAGACAGCCCTTCTAGAGGCTCAAGCCTTGGGTCTGGGGAGGAGAGGAGTGGAAAATTTTATAAGTCACCTCTGAGAGCATTGGGAAAGCCGGCGGCTATCACACCCCTCCTTCCTTTCGTCATCCATGATCTGCAGCATTCACATGCAGCTCCAGCAGCACTTCGTGCCTTTATACACTGAGAGACTGCTTTTCTGTTGTTTTCATATGCCATCTCCATTAAGAAATGTTTGGGGTCTTTTAAATCATCACATGGCTTGAAAGTCCTGGCTGTGTTTTCCCTCATTCCTATTCATATATGGTCCTTGGCCTAGTGGGCCCCAAATATATCATGTGGCAAGTCCACTGTCTCCATGTTATTAAAATGATTGGTAGTGTGTGTGTGTGTGTGTGCGTGTGTCTTGCTTTCAAACTAGAATTTTGTTTCCTGCGTGTCCACAGAGCAGGAAAAGGATAGTTCATATACTCCTAAGCACCTGCTTTCTCACAAATAGGCCACAGAGTGAGTGACTGACAGAAGGGAAGACAGGCCTCTGCTGTATTGTAGGCTCCTTTCTACCTCAGATTTTTGTTTGTTTGGTAGTGATGGCTGGTTGTAAAAAAAAGTAATTAAATTTTATTTTCAACAAAACAACTCAGGTTTTTCTCTCCAAAAGAAAGGAGAGAGAGGAAGAGGTAGAGAGGGAGGAAAACATGCGTCTTTGTACGCATATGTTGACAGGCATAACCACACCCTGCTTCAAGACAACTTCCTGTTTGCCACTGCCAACTGCCACTCCAAGGAGAACAGACGTGGTTCCGTTAGTGGCTGCTGGGGGACCATGACAACCTGCTGGGTGAGTGGCTCTGAGTGACACTGGGAGCTCAGCACTGAGTAGAGACTTTGTACCTTCTCTTGGAGGAGACCAGGGCCCCGCGCTGTCCAAGCTGGAGGTTGACACGGAAATAAAGCAGAGGTCGCCTCTGCTTCTCAACCTATGTCCTCAAACAGTGTGCTCCCAGGACTTATGTGAATGGAAAATTTTCAACTTGGGGGTAGGGAGAAGGCTGTGACCCGTCTTCTTAGGAAAGCTACCACTTGTGATTTTTTTTTTTTAAATCTACCTTTTCATATATCAGGAAGTTTATATTAATTTGTCTATTGTGAGTTGGCATTGTGGTGGTCTCTACCTGTATTGATCCTCCTAACATTCTTTATTTAGAAATGAATATAGTGTGTACTCACTGAGAGGCAAGACCTGTGTGTGCTAAATGCCAGAGATAAACAAGACTTCTGCCTTCAAGTTGGGACCGTGTATAAGACAGTGAAGCCAGCAGTTTTTTTGTGTACTGGAGGAGGGGCTCAGTGTGCCAGAGGCTTCCTCCCAAATTGTGATCTCTGATGTGGGTGATGTTTCCCTTATTAAGTATAGGGAAACTGGGGTTTGGGGGTTAAATTATTAGCCCAAGTCACAGGGCTAATGAGTGACAGAGCTGGGATTTCAGCCTAGATCTTTCTGATTCCAGAGACCATAGTGTTTGGTCCATATTTCTGTTAACTCCCAAAGCTGGTGGAGCATGAACATCACCTCAGAATGTTTTTTTTTTTTTTTTTTTTTTTTTTAAGTGCAATTTGGAGGCTCTAGTTCTGCACAGAGGCCTGGGCCCCCATCTCTGCCTCCTACCTCCAGGATCCATCTCTGTGAGCTGTGGGCTGATCATGTCCACAGCAGACAGGAGCCTTGGTGTGCACAGCCCCAAGCCCTGGGGAGAGGCTGCTGATACTGCTTCCAGACAGTCAGAGACCAGCTGTTCTGGTATTTTCAGTATTAGGAATGCCAGCCAGTCAGAATGTGCTTCTCGTTTGCCAGCATCTGGCTGCAGCTTCCCTTCAGTGGGCCTTGGCTGAGGATGAGGTCAACTCTGTCTGTTTAAGGTGAGCTCAGTGGCTTATCTAAAAGCAGGAAGCTACCAGAGCTGTGTCCAGTAGCTGTAGAGCAGGGAGATGCCTGTGGAGAAGGCTAACGCAGAACAGGAGGACCCCTTGTCAACTTGCACTATCCTGGTTGAGACACACGAGCAATGAAGAGAGTGGGAAGCCTAATGTTCTTTGTTGATGTTTTGAGACTATGAACTTAGTCTGGTCTCCACCTCTCAATCCTCCTGCCTCAGTCTCCCAAGTGCTGGAATTACAGGTGTGTGCCACTACACCTGGCAAGGACGGCATAGACTTTTAGGAAAACAGTGACTAGCTGCAAATGGAGGTCAGCAAGCCTGGAAAGGCAGCTGCCCTTAGAAAGGCAAGTCTGTTTTCTAGCCACCCAGAGAAGAAATGTGATAGCCAGCCTGGGCTCTGGAAAGTTCTATCTCCACTTTTCAGAAACTCTCTGGTTACCAAGAGTCAGCAAATGACAGTGTCTGTGTTTTCACTGGTGCAATGCTCATATCCCAGGGCCACAGGAAGTGGCAAGGAATGATTTCCAAGTAGAAAGAAATGAATGAATAAAGTTAGACTTCACTCATTTCTCACCTTTCTACCTTCATATCTGTATCTGTTTTCTCAGTTTGTCCTTTCTGTTTTGGGGTGTCACAGTGCTTGGGCTGACTCTGGCTGATGTTTATCCTTTCTCGCATTGTATGACCTTAACAAACCAGCACACAGTCGGTCCTGAGTCCTTCCCTACGCCCTCTCATCCTTATACTAATTATTAAGTGGCGATTAATGTTTACTCAGTATTGGTGATGCATTCCATTTCTTGTAGATTTGTGTCTTATTTCATTACACATTTTCTCAGCTTGAACTAGCCCTCCTACCAGTCATTTTCAATCGTCTTGTTTGTACCATTTTAAAAAAATTATTACTGTAAGCAACACTACTGAAAATGTCTTTGAGCTCTTCCCCCACCTACCTCCTCCCACCCCTTTGGGGATATTTCCTTGAAGTCTCTTTTTCAAGCTAACCTTGCCAGATTACCAGATCAAAGGCTGTATTATCACTTCCTGTTATTATCACTGGGGTACCTCCAGAAAAATGTAACCCCTTAAAAGTACCCCTAGCAACTATACTCATGCTTGTTTTTCATGAGTTTCCCCTGTAGCCAGGCTGAGCATCTCCTGAGAGCATCCCAGAGAGCTGATGGAATTATTTGAGGTCCTGGAAAATCCCTGGTACTCCCCAGATACTACCCAGCAGTGAGTGGCTGGTGCCAGAAACATGTGCCTCAGTACAAATGCTGAACTCAATAGCAGGTGGGGGAAGAGCGCTTCTAAGAGAGCAAGATCAGCAGCAGCTCTGGATACCGAACTCGCACAGGCACGCGGGTGCCTCTGAGACCCACTGCAGAAGCTGTCTTTCCAAAGTGTGGAGGGAAGAGAATATCCCAGGCAAATGACATGGAGAAAGGGACACCAGCTCTGGGACCAGGCACGCAAGTAGACTTGCCTCCCAGTTACCAATGCCTACACAAACATGATCTCTTTTCATAATTGAGCTAAGCTTCCATTCCCATCTATTGCTTAAAAGCTAACAGTTGTGTGGATGTTCAAGAGAATATACATGCTGCTGAGTAGGCGGTAGCATGCACTGTGCCTGACACGTAGCAGGAGTCAGATCTCTCGACACTGTGTAGGTTCTGGAGATCAAACTCAGGACAGTAGGCATCCTTGCCCATTTAGCCATCTCACCAACCCATCTAGTTTCCCTTTGAATGGAGTTCCCTTTGGAACTCAGGAGTGTCCTTTATGAGACATTTCCTCACCTCACTGGCCAAAGCAGATGGAATCCAGTGATGAGATGGAATGTAGGTAATGGCCCTCTCACTGGCTGCCCTCGGGGGCTGCAGCTGAAGGAGACTGCTCTGTCAGAGCAGTGAGCCAGCCTCTGGCTTCTGCACACGTACCCACACAGCCATGGAATGCCTGGTCTATTAGGACAGGGTTGGTTCCTTAAAAACAGTATTGGAAAATTCCCAACTTCTTCCTAAAAGCAGTGTCAGGAGCAGTACTGGATGCCTGTGGCCAATTCTGCCAATCCTGAGACATCTCTGTAAAGGACTAAATGCAGGATATTGATGCTGTGAGCATGAAAATATCCCCCAGACAGAAAGAATATGGAATGGAGGATTTTGAGTTTTCACTGAAAAGAAACTATTCAGAGAAGAAGGAAAGCTAACTAGGAAGACAATGGGCTTTCACTCCTCAGTCAGTGGCTGCAAGCCCCCTGCCTGCTGGTCCCCAGGATTGCCCCCCAGACTACTACCTAGACATTTAAGGAATATATTTGGGAGAGGAGGGGCTGGAGAAGAGCAGCTGCTGAGTGGAGTGCTTGGCTTCCTGGAGAATAAAATGAGTAAAGGTCAAAGGGTTCATTCAGGCTTTCCTATCTTTGGTCCTGAGGCCTCCAGTACTAGGACACAGCCTCATTTTTCCTCTCCTTAGGGGAGTTAGCCACCCTCTGAAATGTCCCTAGGAAGTGAGAGGGAGGTATCTCCACCTCACAGCCACCTCTTCCAGATCAAAGTGGAAGAGAGCTGAGCTGAGCTGGGCTTAAAGGAACCCTAAATGTGATGTAGTCATCAGTGAGAGTAAAGGCCACCTGGGAGAGGCGTCCATGCCTGGCAGAACACAGAGAACTAGACTTACAGATTAAAAGGATTTAGAGAACAGAGAGGAATTAAGTGCTGAGATGATGCATGGGAAGAGGAGCAGTGGAGGTGAGGTACACAGCTGGTGTTATCAATTGAAATATGAAGAGAATACTAGGCCCCGGCAGCAGCATCGGATGTTCATTACATGGTGGCACCTTCCAGGCACTTTTCCTCCTGCGGTGCACAAGTATATCTCTATTACATTTCTCTATATAATAATACATATAATATGTAATGATATAGCTATATAATAATATAAATAATATATATAAGCATATCTCTGAGTTACATCTCTAGCACCCCTGTCCTTTTTTGTTTTGTTTTTTAAATTTTTTATTAAATTTATTCATTTTATGTGTTTTGCCTGTATGCATGGTGCCTTGGTCAGTATAGGGCATCAGATTCCCTGGAACTGAAGTTACAGGTAGTTGTGGATTCCTTGGGTCTTCTGTAAAAAGAATAAGTACTCTTAAAAACTGCTGAGCCATCTCTCTACATGGCCCCCTTTTTTAAAGACAGGGGCCTTACTCAATCATGGTTGGCCTGGGATCCATATGTAGACCAGGCTGACCTTGAGCCCCCAGAGATCTGCTGCTGTCTGCACCGCTAGTTCTAGGATTGAAGGCGTGTGTCTCTACACCGACACACCCCTGTTCTTTAAATGAAAATTAACTTAATCCTATAGAAAAAGAAAGTAAAGGGCTCAGGTCCTAGAAACATTTCCAGATCCACTGTACATTGCCTGGCTTTGTGACTTCATGTCTACTTATTTTTCTGTTATGATAAGACCCAAGGCAATTTAAGAAGAAAATGTTTAATTTAGGTCTGTAGTTTCAGTGGGTTAGAGTCCACAGTGGCAGAGCAAGAGCAGCCAACAGCTCATATCCTGGTCTGTAAGGAAGAGGGAGGAAAGGAGGGAGGGAGACTGGGTCTGGCGTGAGTCTTTTAAAATCTTGAATCCCACCTCCAGTGACACATCTCCTTCAACAGGGCCATGTCTTCTAATCCTTCCCAAACAGCCCCACCAACCGAGGACCCAGTATTCAATTATATGAGACTATGGGGGCCATTCTCACTTAATCACCACATCTTGAGCAATTCACTGTATTTCTGAGCCTCAGTTTCCTCACCTATAGAATGGTCATTTAAAGCCAATCAGGTATGTAGTAGAGTTCTGAGCACACAGAAAATACTTAATATAAAATTGGTAATAAATATAACAAATAGAGTATATTAATAAATAAGTGGCCAAAGGACAGAAGTGCTGGGACCTAAAGTTGGTCCAAGATCATTGTTAAGGTTTTTATTGATGTGTTGAGTATTTAAACTATGTGGATGGTCTTGTAGGGAAATTCTGATTTCTTGTGGATAGGGGAACAGTAAGCACTTAGAGCATAATGGCTTATGGTCTAGAAATAAGTATGTAGCAGGAGATGTGAAATGATGCAAGCTTTCACATTGGGAATGTTATGTTACCTCAAGAGAAAGTCCTAAATCACTTAAGTGTTAGATTTTAGAATGCCAGACAGGAAGAGAGTAGCTAAATATTCTGCAATATGTTAATGACTGAATATGGCAAGCACATGGGAATTAGATATGCACATATACATAAAACAATGTTATTTGAAGAATAGTGGAAAATATCAGTTGATTACAGTTTTGTTAATACAGCTGTGTACATCGCAAAGACAGAAATTTTGAGGGAAGGATCCTTCTCTCTAACATTGCTTAAGTCTGTTGATTATTTACATAGTAGATGAAGAATATAATGTCCTGTCAACCCTTTCCAAGTGGGGCAAGCTGAACTAGAATCAGGATAGGGCCTGCCTAAGGCAGGCACTTGACCAAAACACATTGGACGCTTTGCCCCCAGAAGACCACCTGTGCATCAATGTAGTCTTTGTAAGTAACAAAGACCCACTTTGATCACCATCCCCACCCAAAGACACAGCTATGCAAGGCTTCAACAGGCAGGTCTTCACCTGCTAGAGACTCACAGATGGTGCCCATGAGGGTCTTCCTGTTCAGAGTGTGAAAAGTGTGCTTGCAGATCACCAGCACAGTGAAGCCCTGACCTCTCCTTCTGCCATTTTGAATGCTGTGCAGCCTTTGTCACCTGACCAGTAGGGGTCAGGCTTGTTCCTACAGCTCAGAGACTGGAATGCTGACTTCTCATGGGCTACTGATCCTAAGAGTGAAATTTTTTTCTTTTGCCTACTTACTTCAATATAAAATTATGTGTTAAACAAATCACAAAACTTGATCATCAGGTTTTGACGAATATCTCTTATATGCAATTTGTTCTTTCCAGTGGATATTTAAGAAGGATGTGTGGGGCCTGGAGGTGCTTGCCTAGCAGGTTTAATCCCAAGCACCCTGTAAACTAGGTGTTGTGGCTCAGGCCTATAATTTCAGCACTTGGGAGGTTGAGGTGGAAGATCAGAGTTCAAGGTCACCACAGCCACAAGTACCTCATGAATCAAGGCCAGCCGTGAGACACTGTCTCAACAAGCCAGAAAGGAGGAGGGGTGGTGGTGGCTTATGGAGGAAAAAAAACAACATAAAACCAAGAAAAAAATCATTGATTTAATGTTTATACCAGTTAACAGTATAATATATGGGTCAAGACCATGACTACAGTTTCTCTATGAAGGTGATTTCAGAGTTGCCAGTGTTCCCCTGTTCCCCATTCTTGTACGTTAATGGCAATTTGTGGTTCATCTCTGCTTACTTCTATCAGTTTTTAAACTTCAATTTTTAATTAATTGTTTTTATGTTGTACAACGTGTAGCAGGTATCATACAGTATTTTTCATACATGTGTGTATTTATTTTTTATTTATATATATTTTTTTGAGACAAGGTTTCTTTGTATAGCTCTGGCTGTCCTGGAACTAGCTCTGTAGACCAGGCTGGCCTCAAACTCAGAGATCCACCTGCCTCTTCTTCCTGAGTGTTGGGGTCAAAGGTGTGTGTCTCCATTGCTGGCTGAATGTGTGTCTTTTTTTTTTTTTTTTTTTTTTTTTATTTATTTATTATGTATACAGTGTTCTGCCTGCAGGCCAGAAGAGGGCGCCAGATCTCATTACAGATGGTTGTGAGCCACCATGTGGTTTCTGGGAATTGAACTCAGGACCTCTGGAAGAACAGCCAGTGCTCTTAACTGCTGAGCCATCTCTCCAGCCCTGAATGTGTATCTTTATACATTGTTCCTAATTCATTCCCTTACCCACCACTTAAACAGTTTTTAACCATTAATTTAGGAAAATAAGATTTTTGTTACTCAGGCATCAAAGGCTAGAAAGTGATGTTTCTGTGGACCCCGATCCCCACCAGCTTTGGGCAGGCCAGTAAGTGGAGGTGAAAGAAAAACAGGAAAGAGCTGCGAAAGAAATAAAATCTTATTTTAGAATCAAAATCCTGTGCGGGGGAGGGGGGAGAAGAAGAAGAAATTGCTCAGAAAGGTGTTTCTGAAGGATACAAAACACTAAGGACTAGAAGGAGGCTCGGTTCTGGTCCCATTGTGGCCACAAACCAGGTCCTCCCTGTGAGCCTCACAAAGATCAGACTAGTCCACTCGTATTGCCCACTTCTAACCTTTAGTGATGTCATGTTCTCCAGTCTTGTTCACAGTACACCCATTTCCTTCCTGAGTGGTAGTTGGGCCCATGGCCAAGGCCCTGTTCCTCAAGCAGTTGTTGGTCCTGACCATGGCAATTGCCTGACCTCTCTGAGTCTCCTACAGCCACTCAGCTGTGGGGAGGGTAGACATGCCTGGCTGCTTCCTACCTGTCACAAAGGGGTGTTAAAGGCCAGGACAAGTTTACATAGAGTGAGTTCTCCCAAGGACAAGCCTATTCATGTGAGTATTTCAGTGCTCCATCTGTAATTATTGCTGTAACATTTAGGAATCATGAAAGATGAAGGTCTTAGTGCGCATTGTACTCAAAATCAAGAAGTAGAAAGAGGCCTGAGAACCATTCAGGGACCCACTTCATGTATAGATGAAGACATGGACACCAAGAGCAAGCATAGCGGTGAACACACCTAAACCCACCATTAGGACCCAGGGCGTGCTGGCTCCCATCCCTCTGTTCTCTCTATAGCATTAAAACAGATCATGGTCTTCAAAACCTTCAGTGGATGGCTTCTGGGAATGATGCATGTATGCAGGTTTTATTCTGAGCCAGGGAAGGACAATGACCCCACAGAGTTATTCTATAGAGATAGAATGAACGCTGTTCAGATGAAAATGCCCAACAATCAGATGATCTTCAAAAACTGTAGCCCCTAATTCCAATAGTCAACTTTGAGAGACCCTGACAGCCCATTGGTTAGAGGAACCCCAAACTGCTCTCAAAGGACACTATGGCTTTCTTCTGTGCAGTCGGCTCCTATTACAGCAACCAGAAATGTTTCACCCAGAAGAAAACCTGAGACAGGCCTTGGCTGGAGGGAAGATATATCCACAGATTTCCATTCTTTGCATCTTTATTACCATTGTCAGTGCAGACTAATAGATTTGTGATCTCCAGTTCTTCCCACTAGGACTTTTATTGCCAATTCATTTATTTCTTCAGCAAACATTAATCAACTAATTACTTGAAGGCACAGGAGAGCCAGAGGGGACTTAGGATTTCAGGAACATCTTATAAGAGTTTGAGATTTCTTTCCCAGAACTGTGTACAAAGCTTTTCGGTACCTGGAAATGTGCTTTTCTTGAGTCTGTTAACTTTTATCAAACCTGTTGTTTTAAAACAACCATTCTGGCGGGGTGGTGGCGGCGCACGCCTGTAATCCCAGCACTTGGGAGGCAAAGGCAGGTGAATCTCTGTGAGTTTGAGGCCAGCCTGGTCTACAAAGCGAGTTCCAGGACAGCCTCCAAAAGCTACAGAGAAACCCTGTCTCAAAGAAAAAAGAAAAAAAAAAAACCACTCTGTGGATGGTCCCAGATCCTGGTGTCATCAGTCCTGCTCAGTGGCTGCCTCCTCCCTGTTGGTCCAGATGGAAGCTGACAGGGTGTGACATGTGAGGTATCTGCTCAGACGTCTAGATTTTCTATAGATCCACCCGAAGCTGTGCCTGTCTTCCCAAATCCGGGCACTGCTTCTGTGGGTTCTGCTTTAGGCATCTATATCCTATAAGTTGTGTTCTTGAACTTCTGTGAGCTTTAAGAGGCCACTGGGATGTGTCAGCAGACTGTCTCTACAGGCCCAGGAAGGGGCAGATACTGAGTCACTCCTGGCCTTCCAAGGCTCTCAACGATCCATGCCCCCCTTCACCATCACCACTGACTTTCATGTTGCTCCTATGCTGGAAACACTTCTGCCCTGTCCACACTCTGGGAGATCCGAGTCGCTGTCTGGGGACCACATTGGTTTTGTGGTTGATCCACTGTGTCAGGTAACACTTGCTACTCCCGTGGAAGTGGTTTGGCAGAAGGATAGAAATATCTCCCGTGAGAACCCCAGGGTTAGCATTTGATACAGAAGTCCTGATTGTAGTCATTGTTAGTTGGCATTGAAGCCAACATCTGAACAAATGTCAGAGGCTGCAGAGCTCCTGACCCTGCCAGGAGAGGTCACCAGAGTGTGTGGAGGTGAGACCCACTGGCCACAGATGCTGTACTGAATTCTGTTCTTTTTTCCCCCGTAGAGAGAAGACACAGTTCAATGTGCAGGCCTTCTCCCTCTCCAGCATCTCCAGCCTCCAATTCCCGGACATCAGTAGCACAGGCAAAGGCGAAAGCCTGTGTCAGCGGCCATAACGCTGTCAGCAGCACCTCAAAGCCATTTAAAACGCCCAAAGACAATCTACTTACCTCCAGCAGCAAACAGCACACAATCTTCTCTGCAAAGGGGCCAAGGGATAAACCATGGTGAGTTTGGGTGCTGGGTACTGAGGCAGTCTGCCTTTACACTCTAGCTTTGACCCTGGGGGTCATGTTCAGAAACCTGGAGAACTAAGGAAGGAACCCAGATTGATGGCATGAGGAAGCGAACTACTAGCCTCTAGTAACTGGAGGGAGCATGGGACCTTAAAAGTGCTGTATGCCTGGACAGAAGAATGTTTGTATACTTGAGAACTGAGCTGTATTGTGTCTAAGGAAAAGCAAACAGGGAAAGATTCCTCTGTTATATGGTTGCCTCTCAATTTTCTGCCCCAGTGAAGAGAAACACTGGTATAAACAACCAATGCACAGACTGTGATGGAGGAGAAAGAGGAGGGAAGCCGTGATGGTGCCCCAGCCCTGGAAGCAGTCGCCCGTCTCCAGGGCCTCTCCTCCCAGTCCCTGGAGGACATCGAGACCCTTAGAACTAACTAAAGGGAGGAATTGGGAGAGGAAAAGCGAAGGGAATGTCACCCCTCTGATAGGGAGCCTACCAAAAAGTTACCAAAGGTTCCCTATGGACTAGACAAATTGGAAACCATACTGAAAATATGAAGGATGAACACAGAGCACTTGGGACTGGCTTGTCACAGCACCCTCCGCTTTATCTTCCAGGCCTCCTGAAGACAGAAAAGGGACAAGTGTGGAGTGTGTCTAATTTATATATTTAAAGAGAAATGGTGTTCGTTAATTAATGGTAGTTAATTGCACTTAACGTCCTACCCAGCAAAGCTGTGGAACACAATCATCCATCAATGGATGGTTGCTGTGCACAGGAAATTATGATGCTTATAAAGAGCTAATTATGCCAGATCAATGAAAGAGCCTCAGGTGATGGGGAGCATGGGAGAGGGGTGGCTGCACACAGCCCTGCCTCATGCACTAGCTGTGTTCTCTTGTGAACTGCTGGGGTGTAGATCGCTCCTGTGTGAGGATACAGTTGCTTAGGAGAAACCTGAGACAGTTGGTGACCTCTGATCAGCTTGTGGCAGTGTCCACCTTCCAGAGCCTCCTCTCAATGCACCCAGAGACCAGAGGGCTTGCTTGCTGAGGAATTACTGCCTATGACCAGGTGTCTCTGCTGAGTGACCTTGAGCAAGTCCTTTGATCTTGCTGTGCCTGGGTCTCCTGTGCTGTAGAGTGAGTCTAGCCATAGAACAATTCTGCCCCATAGGGTGCTCTGAGGATTCCGTGAGCTTCTTTGTACACAGCAACAAGTACAATGCCTGGGTCAGACTACAAACACAATACATGTTTAAGGATAATTACCATTAGCATTATGTTACCATTTGTGTCAAAATCCTATAACCTGAGATTAAGATTGATTCACTTGGCTGGAAAATCGGAGAAATGGCTCCTCGGAGATAGACATAGTGGTGTACGTGTGTAATCTCAGCATTTAGGGGGCCACGGCTCGGGGACTGTTGGAGGGTGTTCAAGGACTATCCTAGACTGTGTAGGGAGACCCTGTGTGAAGAATAAAAAGACACAGATTCAGGGGAAACGTGAAAATGGTAGAATAATTTATTCAGGCAGAGGGGTTGCTGCTTGGTTGTAAAACATTTACGTAGCATGAGTGAGGTCCCCCGCACTACAGAAACAAAGAAGAAAAGTTTCTGAGTCTGGGAGTGACCTACGGACAAGTCAAGAAGTGAGATCTGAGTGCACCTTTGGAAGGGGCAGCTGAGGGTCCTGTGGTCCCATAGCACTCCAAAGCATTGTCCCAACAGGCCACTGTCAGGGGGACTGCTGAGTTAGATCCGCTTTCTCCTTCAACACAGTCGACCCTCTCAACACACCAAGACTTGCCATGGGCAAGGCGCCTTCAGCTGGGGCAGCAAGTGCTGTGAAGGAATGTGAAGCAGGTGGCCAAATGTGCTGTCACAGGAACTGGAAGGACAGGAGGAGTGTGTACTGCAGTTAGTAGACTGTCTTAGCAGCAGGAGCTGAGTGGTTCAACAATGGCCATCCTACACACTGGAGAGGCTGCAGATCCCGCAGCTTCCTAGTCTGTGAGGCTGGAGGCCTGGAGAGTTCATGGAGAGCAGCTGGTCTCTGGTCCACATTGGTGTTGAGGGAACAGCAACAGTGGCAGCATCGAAGTACATGCACTCTCCAGCAGGGGGTGAAGGTGAGCAGGTGGAGAGAAACAGTTGTGGCAGGAACTGAGCACTGAGCTCAGCAAGACAAGGGATTCAGAACCCAGGCTCTGTCACCGGCTTTCTGTGCGTCCTCGAAGACACGCTCAGCATCTCTGTGTCTTATTCTAAGCCTGAATTCTAAATCACAACCCTCTCAAGTTTCCTATTGCCTGCTAAATATGCAGTTTACTCACCGAGGAGGCATCTCCCAGCCCTCTGAGTAAGTATATTAAATTCATGTTGGGACTGGAGAGATGGCTCAGCAGTTGAAAGCACTGGATGCTTTCCAGAGGACCCAAGTTTAATTCCCAGCACCCATGTATCAGCTAACAACTGTCTGCCACTTCAGTTCTGGCGGATCTAATGCCCTCTTCTGGTTTCTGAGGGTGCCAGGCCCACACGTGGTACACAAATATACATGCAGGCAAAACACCCACCCACATACAATAAAATTTAAAAACAAACTTAAAAGCACATGTTGGCTTTTAAAACTTTCTACTTACATAGCAAACTGAAGATTGCATTATCCCATGTTAGGCTGAGGATCGGCTGAAAAGTGACCTCACCTGGTAGCCCACCCCTTTCAGTCCTCAGCCTGAGTTGGATGCCCTTCTCCTGTCTATCATATTGAACTTTGGACTCCCAAGGCTGCAGCACACAGTTGTACAGTTGTGCACTGCACCCCCATGACTGAGGGATGAAGACTGTTGGTCTGTTGGGTACCTGGACTACAGACATTGTTTTTTAACTTGCACAAAGCCCTATATGTAACATTAGTGGGCCTTGTGCACCCCCGGTGCTTGTTATGGTGGGCACCTAATGATTATTGAATATTAAATATTAAGCAAACATAGAGGCATGATCTAGTACCAGGGAAGAGAGCAGGGAGAGCTGGTATAATAGGTAGTAATGGGTCATCAGGATTGAAATAGGGAATTGGGGGCCAGCTTACAGAGGGTTTTTATGTTGGTGGTAGTGCTCACTCCTAATTTAGTAGGCAATGAGGAAGTTGAGAAATTCTGAGAGGGGTGTGGTTTAGAATTACAAACTAGCCTTGAAAATGAGATCATACCCACTAATTGACTAGCTCAAAATCACACACAAAGTTCGTGCAGAGCCTGACTTTGAACTTACTTTTCTTGCCTCTATTAAACAAGCACTCATGGAGACCTGAGTTCAGGTCCCCATCATCCATGTAAAAAGGGGTGGAGGCCAGGGAGGTGACTCTGTTGGTGAAAAGCCTGTGGCACAAGCCTGAGGGCCTGAGTTCACATTCCCAGAACTCACAGAAAAGTCGGGTTCAGTAGTGTGTGTCCGGTGGTGGGGGAAGGGATGGACAGGCAGATTCCTGAGCTCATTGGCCAGCCAGTCTAGCCGATCAGTGAGCCTCTGACTCACTGAGAAGCCATCTCAGAAGCTAAGGTGGAAGGCGGTCAAGGAAGGCAATCCCTTCACACTCTAGCTTCTGTATGCACCCATAAACACGTGTACATGCTCGTACAAACATGAATATACCATACCCACATGCATACACACACATGAAAAAAAAATACCTCAGACCATGTAGATCAGCTAACTTGGGCAAAATGTCTAAAAAAGAGCCTACTTTATATATGATTAGGTCCGACTAGTTACACCAGCCCAATGCCATGGCCCAGCACCACAAATGAATAAATATCACCTATGGATAGTCTGGAAAACTCAAAATTCAAAGTTTAGTTTCTGGGCTGGTGGTATAGCTTGATGGTAGAGCTCATGCCTCCCATGCATGGGGGCCTAGGTTGAGCCCCAGTACCACAAAACTAAAGAAAATGTAGTTACCACTAAGTACATATCAGAAAATCAGAAATCATAGGTTAAATCATAAGCCAGAGTTGTCTGTAGCAAAGTCCTAGACACAGAAAATGGAGCCCAAGTGGTAAATTTTATGCTGTGTCTGTTTTGCCTCAATTAAAAATTATTTTTAAGCAAGTGGGAAGAATATTGTAGGCAGAGGGCTGAGAATGGGCAGAAGTGTTTGCCCATGAGGAGAAGAGGGCTGTGAATCCAAGGAAGCAGACATAAAGTCTCACTGAATGCAGCAAATGGGACCATATAGGGATGGTTTGGGATGGAAAGAGCCATCTTCAGTTGTAAAGTCGTCCTGGCAGCAGTATCAAGGAAGGCTGGAGGAGCGTTCCGGAAGCATTGAGAAGAGGGAGGATATTTTTGCGTAGTCCAAGTGAGGTATGGTGAGAGCCTAGACTCAAGGAAGGGGTGGTGGCACACTGAGGAGGTGGCATGTCCATGGGAGAGGACATCATACAGCTGAGTGGTCAGTGTACACGGTGCTGAACTTCAGGGAAGTATCAGGACGATTGCAGGAATTCAGACTTGGGTGCTAGGTCGCTGTTCCCACCACTTCCCTAAGTGAAGGAAAAAGTGGGCAAGCTCCATGAGAATCTGTGCATTTGGAGGGGGTCTGAGAAACGCCTCAAAGAAGTATCTTGTGGACACTGAATGTTTAGTCTTGGGGGTCAAGAGAGAGAGAGGTAGGGGTTGAAGAGAAGTTGGGATTCATCCATATAGGCAGGATATTGACACCATAGGACCTTCCGAAAGGAATGTGGCATGGAAAGGCCAAAGGGCAAAAGCACGGCCCTTGAGAATGAGACAGGAAGAAGGGCCCTGGGAGCAGGGACTGCTAATCCTCTTGTTCCTTCTGCTGCTCCCCGCCCCATCCCCATCTTCCTGGTCTAAATCATCACCATTCTTATGCCCGATTCCACTGATCCCTTTATTCTCAGTCCTTTCTCATTCACTTCCTCCTGGCCAACAACCTGATGCACTGCCACCCTGCTCTCAGCCTGTGGCATATCATCTTTGCCTCTGATGCCCTCTCCCCATGATGCTCTCTGTGTGTGTCCAACATACATTTCATGTCCTTCCTGCTCAGGGGTGACATAGTGTCCCCAGCATGGTGACCTGTTAGCAGTTGTGCAATCCAGGAGCTGCTGTCACTAACACTTCTTGAACTGAATGTCAAACAGAGCCAAATAGGTCCGTTGAAGGGGACTGTATGAGTTCCTGGGCAGCAGCCTTCCATCTAAAAGTGTTTGGACCACTAGTGTCCAGTGGAAGTACAATGTGTAATTCCTGTGTCCCATTCTAAACTAACAGCCACCTTCAAAAGAGTGAAAAGCAATATGAAATTAATTTTCAGCAATATATTTTCTGTAACCTGATACAGCCACAGTGTTATCATTTCAACACACAATTATTGCTAATTTATAAAACTACTAGTTTATGTTCTCTTGGTTCTGTTCCCGCCCTCCCCATCTCCTCCCACCTTCGTGGCAGCCATGTGGGTTGTTACCTTACGGCACATCTAAGTTCACAGGAGTATTTAATCCATTGTTGGATAGTATTAAAAACTAGAAACTGTCTAATAGAATCACATACACAAGTGGTCCCAAACATACTCCAACTCTCTGTGATACTGAATCCAGTATCTCCTTTTAGATTGTTGTGGATTTAAACTTTCAGAATTCCACTCCCGAGTCAGAGAGCAGCTGCCACACTGCAGCAGCTTAGTGGTCACCAATGGCTGCTATCAGGGAGAGCTCAGACCTCGATGTGTTTCTGAGTGACCCTGCGTGGAGCCCTCTGGTCTGGGACTTGCAAGTGCATGGATTGGTCTCTTGTGAAGTGGAAGGATACTCACTCCTTCTTGTGTTAGCCTGGTGTTCTGGACCTGTAGTAGGAAGAGCAGGGAGATGTGTAGAGAATGTCCTTTCCAAGTGAGTTTGGAATTGACCCTTAAGGCCACAGAAGCATACAGCATTGCCTGCTTATGGGTCTGGCAGCCTTGACATGGAATTTGACACCAGGTATGAGGATCTCCTTTAGCAAGTAGCTCAGATTCGAATGCATGGCTATAAATAGCACCCCTAGTCAGGCTGATCCCTTGGTATTTTCACACAAAGTTGAATAGTCTGCAGTTGTATGATTTTGTCCTTTCTGTGTCTTAGTAGGGAGGGGAAAAACCACTTTAAATGAAGATGTTGGGCACAGTAGCTCCTGCCTTGAGTGCCAGGGCTTCAGAGGCGAACACCTCTCTGAGTTCTAGTCTATCCAGTGTCTATGTAGTGAGTTTCAGGCAAGTCATGGCTGCATAGTGAGTCCCTGTCTCAAAAATCATTAATCCAACAAACACAAACATTTAGAAGAAGAAGGGGATGATTGGTGAGATGGCTCAGCGGTAAAGTGCTTGCCACAGACGTGAGTTCGGGCCTCAGAACCAGCTCCACGAGGTTGCCCACTGACACCTTTACCAATGTCGTGCCATGCATGTGCATGCATGTACATGCATGTATGCATGTACATGGATGCATGTACATGGATGCATGCATGCATGTACATGGAGAGAGAGACGGGGGTGGGGGGGTGCTGGTCATGCAGGCCTGTAAGCTCTGCTGCTTGGGAGTCTGGGGCAAAGGGATTAAAAGTTCAAGGCTCCAGAATAAGTTCAACACCAGATTGCACAATTTAGCAAGACTCTATCTGCAAAGAGGGTTAGGGGTGTAGCTCAGCGATAAAGTGCTTGTCTAAACATGTGAGGGTTCTGCTGCCGGTATTGCTAAAAAGAAAGAGGAGAAGGAGGAGAAAGAGGAGGACAACATCCATCCCCGTTTACTAAATCTGTCCCCTTGGACCTGCTTGAGAGTTCACATAGAGTCGTTGTCTTGCACCCACAGCTTTCTGAGCCCTCACCTCTAGCTCCCCTGCCTATTATAGACCATCCCTGAGGGAGTCAGAAGCTACAGAGTGCCTGGCTAGTGTCCCTGTAGTCCATCGTGACAGAGGGAGGTGGGCAAGATGATTTAGTTCCCAGGTAACAGTCACTGGGAATATGTGTGTGGTCCCAGCATTCAGGGTGCTGAGGTGGGAGGATTACATGAGTCTGAGCAAGACCTCATCTCAAGAGAAAAAGAAGAAACTATGGTTATTTGGTCTTTGGAGTCACGATAAACATTTCATCCTTTATTCTGAGTCCCAGCTCAGCCAGGTACCAGGCAGGCCCTGGCGGAGTGATTGCCAGCCAGACTGACCTCCCCAGCTACAGTCCCTTCCCACCACAGCCAGCCCTGGCACACAGACAGACAACTCAAATCCACTGATGTTGGCTAATGTGGGCAGGAGGCAGGGAAGAGTTAGGAAGAGCTTTTCCTGTCCTGGATGGCTTGTTGCCTTCTCCTTGGG